>NC_134699.1:68080154-68295154 GCF_050947455.1 Rhinoderma darwinii
ATACATATACACACATATATACATATACACACATATATACATATATACACATACACACATATATACATATACACACATATGTACATATACACACATATGTACATATACACACATATATACATATACACACATATATACATATACACATGTACACACATATATACATGTACAGACATATATACATGTACACACATATATACATATACACACATATATACATATACACACATATACATACATATACACACATATACACATATACACACATATACACATATAGACATATTTAAGAAGAGGAGCACACGAGAAGTAGGAACAGGTAAATAGCAGAGCGGACACGGTCTGTAATACAAGGCATTGGCTAACCTTTACAAATGGAACCTGATCCACCAATATCCAGTACAGTACAGAGACAGCAGGGTAAGGAGTGGGAAACAATGTCACGTCAGCCCCAGCGAGGCCTATAAAACCACTGCACCGAACGAACATGAACCCAACGAGCATCTCCTCAAGTTCTAATCCAGAAGAGAACATAAATCGTTTTTTCTGGAAGAAAGTTTTTGGGATTTATGACTAGCACATCCTTCCTCAAAATGTCACTAACTAATAATAAATCTATCTATCTATCTATCTATCTATCTATCTATCTATCTATCTATCTATCTATCTATCTATCTGGCTCATATCTATCTATCTATCTATCTATCTATCTATCTATCTATCTATCTATCTATCTATCTATCTATCTATCTATCTATCTATCTATCTATCTATCTATCTATCTATCTCATATCTATCTATCTATCTATCTATCTCATATCTATCTATCTATCTATCTATCTATCTATCTATCTATCTATCTATCTATCTATCTCATATCTATCTATCTATCTATCTATCTATCTATCTATCTATCTATCTATCTATCTATCTATCTATCTATCTATCTATCTACCTACCTACCTACCTATCTATCTATCTATCTATCTATCTATCTATCTATCTATCTATCTATCTATCTATCTATCTATCTATCTATCTATCTATCTATCTATCATCTATCTATCTATCTATCTATCTATCTATCTCTCTCATATCTATCTATGTATCTCTCATATCTATCTATCTATCTATCATATATCTATCATATATCTATCTATCTATCTATCTATCTATCTATCTCATATATCTATCTATCTATCTATCTCATATCTATCTATCTATCTCATATCTATCTATCTATCTATCTATCTATCTATCTATCTATCTATCTATCTATCTATCTATCTATCTATCTATCTATCTATCTATCTATCATCTATCTATCTATCTATCTATCTATCTATCTATCTATCTATCTATCTATCTATCTATCTATCTATCTATCTATCTATCTATCTATCTATCTCATATCTATCTATCTCATATCTATCTATCTCATATCTATCTATCTATCTATCTATCTATCTATCTATCTATCTATCTATCTATCTATCTATCTATCTATCTATCTATCTATCTATCTATCTATCTATCTATCTATCTCATATCTATCTATCTATCTATCTATCTATCTATCTATCTATCTATCTATCTATCTATCTATCTATCTATCTATCTATCTATCTATCTATCTATCACTCTATCTATCACTCTATCTATCACAAGGTATAAGTAACATCACAGAAGTTATGAGCTATAAACTCACTAGGAGTCATTGATATTACAGAGAACAGCATCTAGCAATTAATTAATAGCTACTGAGATCACAAAGAAATGTACAAAATGAATTCATTATGAGATATTGATGCCCTGATTATCCCACTAATTCAGTTAAACAGTGACTGGTAACATCTTCTATGATGCAACATAAGACCAGTGACATCAGAGAGACATATACTTATCAATTCACCAGGAGCAAGTGGTACCACAAAAAATGTAACCAATCAATTCTCAATCTTAGAGAAAGCATCCTATCAATTCACCAATCACAGAGAACGTAGTGACATCACAGAGAAAGCAACACATCATATTATTAGGAACCAGTGGCATCACAGAGAAAGTTATCATATCACTAAGAGCTAGTGATATCTCAGAGAAAGCATTGACATCACAGAGAGTAACATGTCTATTTTTAGGAGCCAGTGACATCACGGAGAAAGTAGTGACATCACAGAGAAAGCAACATGACTATTAGGAGCCTGTGACCTCACAGAGAAAGCAACATGACTATTATTAGGAGCCAGTGACATCACAGAGAAAGTAGTGACATCACAGAGAAAGCAACATCTCATATCATTACGAGCCAGTGACATCACAGAGTACAACTGATCAATCATCTAGTAGTCAGTGGTATCACATACTGTCAAAGCTAACTAGTGGCTAGGAGCCAGTAATATCAGAGATAAAGACATTGATCCTACCTGCCAACAGTCCTGCCCTGTGAACCAGTCTACAGAGGGGTGGGGCTTGTTTAGGAGGAGGAGTTGGAAGCAACATCACGGATATATTAAGGGAGAATTACTACGCAAAATGTGTCCATTTTGGCACGTGCCAAATTTATTTATTTAACTTTTTACACTGGGCTAAAAGCCAAGAGGAAGAGGAATATGGCTAACATGTCATATATATTATATACAGTTTGGCCGCATATATTATACCACATGTGCCATTTTGATCAACTTTGCCTAATTCGTACCATTTTCACCAACTCTTACATTCATGTACCTTGGGACACCATCGATGAATCTCCCCCTTTGAGTTTTGCTCACACTGAATCTATTTTATGCGGGGTGACGATATTGTACAACTATTCCTTCCAAGTAGCCAGTGGCGGATTATCATATGGGCGATTCGGGCGGCCGCCCGGGGCCCGAGGCTCCCAGGGGGCCCATGGCAGCCCGAACCGCACATTATCGTACAAACCTATTCAGCGCGCTAGCGCTGCTAATTTCCGAAGATGAGGAGGGGAGGAGCAGGGAATTGGCCGGGAAAGGGGTAGGACACGCCTCCCTGACAAGTGCGGGCGCCGCCATGAGTAACAGAACAGCGACGGACGGCTGTTCTGTTGCTCTAAAGCTGCAAGAGAAGACCCGGGCGGGCGTTCACCGGCGCTGAGGTTAGTCGGCTTATCCTCCTGCCCAACTGGTTCCCGACCGCTGGCTGTATTTTTACGGCCAGCGGTCAGGGACGGGTCCTTAAAACCCGAGCCATAGACTTTCTACGGCTCGGGTTTTAACTTGCTGCCCGCGCGATTCGGCAGCTGAATGTCGGGTCTCCGGCTGTCAGTGACTGCCGGGGACCCTGAGGAGAAGACAGAAGCAGCTTTCGCTGCTTCTGTCTTCTCCGATGTCTTCTTACACAGCGTTCAATGAACGCTGTGTATAGGAATAGAGACAGCAGCAGCGGCGCTGTCTCTATTCCTCCCGGTGATCATGTGACTGGTCACATGATCGCCGGGTGCCGTTACTAACATACTGCTGCTGGGTCTTACTAGACCCAGCACAGCCCTATTAGTGACAATCGCCACTATGAGAGGGCTGATTTCCCCTGTAACTGGGGCTGCTGTGCAGCTCCAGTTACAGGGGAAAAGATGGTGTAAAAGAAAGAAAAAAAATATATAAAGTTCCCCAAAGGTCTTTTTTGACCTTTGAGGAACAGAACATAGTAATAAAAAAATAATAAAGTAAAGTGCAAAAAAAAATTTAATAATAAATACACATAAAATACCCACCCCAAAAAAAAACGTTCCCCCTCCCGCCAAACATTGTTGTAACGCTAGCGCTGACCCAATTACTCTAATATAGACATGTAATATATTAAAATTTACGGTAAACAATGACGATTACAAATAAAAGGTCTATTTTAGGGTAAAACTATGTTATTACCAAAAAAAAATAGCTGAAACGTAAAAAAGCTTATTTTTTTTACTATTATTTTCAAACTTTATGAATAAAAATTCTAAAATAGCAAAAAAGTGTGCATAAAAACGATAAAAAAGGAAACCTGCATTGTCTACGGAAAAAAACGTCGCAAAAATCACGTCTTTTTTTTTTTCTTTTTATAAAAATGTGTGTTTGGTGCAACTTTGTAATTCTGTTTTATTAAAAAATATTTTCACTTTTTGAGATACAGCTGCTTTGTATCCTGTATCCGTCAGGTCAGCAGGACTGACGGGATCAGTGAAACGGGCCTTGCGCTAAATTATAATCTTAGATGTGATAGATTTGAGGTGGATCCTGTGTGTCACTGATCCTGTCAGTCCTGCTGACCTGACGGATACAAAGCAGCTGTATCTCAAAAAGTGAAAATATTTTTTAATAAAATCAATCAATCACACACATACTAATATATATATATATATATATATATATATATATATATATATAATTATGATATAAAGTTTTTAAATGTGTACATAACCTTGTGGCACTATATACAAGGGGGAGCGCTGTGTGCCACTATATACAAGGGGGATATATACAAGGGGAGTGCTGTGTGGCACTATATACAAGGGGAGTGCTGTGTGGCACTATATACAAGGGGGAGCGCTGTGTGGCACTATATACAAGGGGGAGCGCTGTGTGGCACTATATACAAGGGGGGGCTGTGTAGTGCTATCCACAGTGGTATGTGTGTGGCGCTCTTTATAGGGGGGGCTTTTTGGTGCTATTTACAAGAGGAGGAGGGCTGTATGGCACTATCTATATGGGGCTGTGTGTAACACTCTCTACGGGGGGATGTGTGATATATAGAGGGGGCTGTGTATGGCGATATCTATGGGGGTGTGTAATATCTACAGGGGGCTGTGTGTGGCACTATGTACAGGGGGCTGTGTGTGGCACTATGTACAGGGGGCTGTGTGTGGCACTATGTACAGGGGGCTGTGTGTATGTGGTGTTTTACAGTGTGTGGTATTATTATATTCAGGCGCGCAGTGTTTGGTGCTATTATATTTAGGGGTACAGTATGTGGCACCATGATAACTTTATTTTCGTTTATAGGTGTGGAAATGTTGGAAAAGTGAGGAGACGTCTGAGTGGCAAATTCTGCAGAAATGAGTCATGGCCGGGAGAAGTCGTCATGAGCGCTGGACCGGATGGAGAAGAAAAGAGGAAAAAAACTTCTAGAATCTGAGACGTCGTCACCTGTGAGTCACTAGATTTATAGAGAATCTGTCACCTCTCCTGACATGTTTATTATAGGAATCCTTGTATTTCACAAAAAGTCTTTCTGCAGTCCAGGACTGATAGACAATTCCCCTAGTCAGGAGGTTGTGTCCCTGCACAGTGTGATACTGTCAGTATGTAGGGACACCGCGCTGTGACAAGGGAAATCGTAACACTGTTAATGCTTGCCCAAAAAGGTAGTGTTAAAAATAGTTATGGCAGGGCGGCGGTGAGGAAGGGGGGCCCAAGTTTGGGTAACAGCCCAGGGCCCATGGTCTACTTAATCCGCCACTGCAAGTAGCAACATATGGCGATGGTCGGAATGCCTTAAAAGTTATCTCTGCAGTCAGGTGGTCTGATACCAACCACAGTACAATCTCGCGGGATCTTCTCATCTTCCCCCATGACAATGAGTATTAGCAAAATTCTCTGCCACCCGCAAATTTCCAGCACGCGTCCTTGATTGGAGCTGCATGCATCCGCTTACACCGTCTTTGAAAGAAGGAACATGCTGTATCCTCTGCACACTGGAGCAAATGATGATTAATGCCAGGATCCTAATTAATCCGCAGTGACAGATTAGCGGAGATGTGCCGGGGTCTCGTTTTTCTGCAGCAGGACTTTCCTGATAGGACAGGTGGTGAGAAGGGACACAAAAAAATTCAATTTGCTCCTCATTTGCATACATATGACAACCATCTGGGCTAATAGCTTTCAAATGTCTTCATTACGGCTCCTCTAGTGAGGGAACTGTGCTAGATACCAATTAGGGCCTGAAAATCGCAAGAACTACATGTAAATATTTGCGGAGGGGAAAGTGTGCTGTCCTCATTGTTACATTCTGTCTTTATTTGGGGCTGGTTTTCAAAAGGAACAAACTTGGATTACTAACTCCGACCAAAAAGAAGGGATGTCCCACCTGGCCAACTCCTGTCCATATCCCCTACTAGAATACATAGTAGGGGGAGGGTACCTGAATAGAACTACCTATATAAGCCGGAATGGAGAGCAGCTGCCAAAAGTGACACCCACTCTGGCAGACCGGGTGCAACCATGTATTACATGGTTACTCATCCATTTGAATTGGCGTCATGTAGTGGCCGCCCACAGCTTCCCCCCACAATGACTACTAAATGCCAGGGGGTTCATCGGCAAGAGTTGCATGCTTTAGAGAAGGGTTCTCTCTGGAGAAGGGTTCTCTCTGCTCATTGCCACCCTCTGCTGATGCACGTTATATGAGCTGTGTTACGCTTCTTACCAGAAAGTGTATCCGTAATCCACAATTAATTTGGCGCTGGCTACGCTCGGGTGCAGAGTTTCCTCGTTCTCCAACCTAGAACCGACACAAGAGTCCAGGTCAAAATGCAAGTAGCAAGCTTAGAGAGAAAGTACTTTATTCACTAGCCTGACTTTCTCCATTTAAAGCACCAGCCCGTGACAGAAAGGGCCCATCATCAAGGAAAACCGATGTAGAGGTACCCTGCAGATGCGAGCAGGAACAGGGGGTAAGGAAGAAAACCTGGCTACCAAAAGAGTGTCATATTAGAAACAGATTGATACTCTCATTCTCCAACCCAACATGGGAGATGAGACCTGTATTGTGATTGGGCACAATGGGCAGTGCCAGTGGTTTCATCTGGACTTCTTCATGTAAATCTTTGATCATTCTGGATTCTGCAATGGTCTCCAAGTTGTGGCTCTCCAGCAGTAGTTGCACACACGTTGGAGGCCGCTGGTATATTGCATTAATGAATACGTTGATGTAGAGTCATTGTATTTGCAGCGGTAATGTAATGACTTATTGCTCTGATTTATTACATTATGGAAATTTATTTTCCATTCCGTGACTCTCTTTACAATCACCTACCTATTGGCAGCACCTCAAATGCACTCAATGGATGCTCCCAACGCTACAGTGGAGTAATAGATGTGCAACTGTAGAGAAAGGCTCATCCAATGTACATCCAATATAGCTCGGTTTGTGACGGGCCTGTTAAGTTCTCAACAGAGAAGTGGATCCTTGAGCCGCAATCGGGTTTGTTGCTGGCTGAATTGAGATGCAGAGATTAAGGAATCTCCGTTCTTCACCGTTATTCTCAGCAAGGAGGTTTGAACTTTCCTGAGTGGATTCCCAGGTCGTGGTCCCCAAAATTATCACTATTGTTGGCAGGTGCACTTTGGGAATATCTGAGTAGTCAGGTACGAATCCAAGGGAAAACGGTCAGGATATGACAAGCCGGTGGGTAAGATGAGGATTTAGACAGAGAATGGGCCTGAGGTCAAAACCAGGAGTAGAACTACAGGTACCAGGTTTCAAATCCATGAAAATGAGACAGGGGCAGAAACAAATTACAAAGCTAAAGTAAAAATCAGGGTCAAGAACAATACATTAATTCAATGGAAGTACCTTGATTCGCAGGCAAGGGATATCAGGCTGGATTCCTCTTTAAGTAGTCCGCCAGGCCTGACGTCCTCAAAGAGCGCAGGTTACCACAATGGCTCCCAGCCATGAGCAGGAGAGCTCCGGGGCGAGGAAATGGTAAGTCGAGTTGCCTTGTTGTTTTAGCAACCTAACGTAGCTGGCAGGTGGAGCCAGGAGAGCCACGGCCATCAGCAGGGATCCACCAGTGGAATGAGATGAGGTGAGTATCAGGGCCACATTTCAGGCTACCCATGCTAATTAAGCTGGTCATACACATTTAATATCTGTTGGCCAACAGCTATGACCTCCGGCTCCCACAACAGCTGGCACTTATTTTAATAGATCATGGGCAGGGTAGGTAAGCAGCTGCAAGATACCCCGGTGCCGCTTATCTCCTAGGGCAACAAACAATTGGACAGGTAAAACTTCAACTTACTAGATGCTTGTTTTTGTTGATGTAACTGGGGGAGTTAGATAAGAGCAGCAGTCATCCCAACAATCATTTAGCTGACAGCAATAAAAAGCCAATGGGCTGCTTCAATAAAATGCCAATGGGCTGCTTCAATCTTGTTCCAAAGACATCAGGACCGTTCCTTCCATAATGGAGATAAGGGTCCAAAACAAAAATTGTTGCAAACTGTTTCATTGATATGATGGCTGGAGAATAAATATAGTCTGTTCAGCCATAGCATTAATACCACCTGCCTAATATTGGGTAGGTCGCCCTTGTGCCGTCAAAACAGTTCTGACCCGTCGAGGCATGGACTCCACAAGATCTCTGAAGGTTCCTGTGGTATCTGGCACTAAGACGTTACCAGCAGATACTTTATGTCCTGTAAGTTGTGAGGTGCGGCCTCCATGGATCGGACTTGTTCTCTACCATATCCCACAGTTGATCTATCGGATTGAAGTCTGGGGAATTTGGAGACAAGTCAACACCTTGAACTCTTTGTCATCTTCCTCAGATCATTCATGAGCAATTTTTGCAGTGTGGCAGGGGCATTATCCTGGTGAAAGAGGGCACTGACATTAGGGAATACCATTACCATGATGGACTATAGATGGTTGACAACAATATTTAGGTAGGTGGCCCATGTCAAAGTAACATCCACATAAATAACTCTTTTAACAGTAGCCCGGGGTCAGCATGAGCACTCTGACTGGTCTGCGGCTACTTAGACCCATATACAGCGAGTTGCGATGCTCTACGTGTTCTGACATCTTTCTATTACAGTCCGGTGGCTTTTCAGCAATTTGTTCTACTGTAGCTCTCCTGTGAGATCGGACCAGACGGGCTAGCCTTCATTCCCCACGCGCATCAATATGGCTTGGGTGTCTATGACCCTGTAATTGGTCACCGGTTGTCCTTCCTTGGACCACTTTTGGTCGGTACTAACCACTGTATACTGGGAACACTTCACAAGACCTGCGGATTTGGAGATGTTCTGACCCAGTCGTCAACACATCACAATTTGGCCCTTGTCACAGTCGCTCAGATCCTTAGACTTCTCTATTTTTCCTGCTTCCAACATCAACTTCAAGAACTGACTGAATATGTCCCTCCGTCCTCCTTGTCAGACGCCATTGTAATGAGATCATCAGTGGTTTTATGTTATGGCTGATCGGTGCATGTATATGAGTGAGTTATTATAAAACAAGTACAATATAATATCTGTCCTTCCTTAGGAGCCACTTCTGAGCCTCAGGAGTAATCACTGTAATATCATGAGGAACTGAGGGAATGTAACTCAATGTCAACGCTCCAAGGCGGAGCCCCAGGGATACAATATTGGGTTAGGGTGGTGTTCCCCTCCCGAATCTCCCCCTAATTCTAGATTATTCAGACAGAATTTGTGTCTTTATTTGAAGACCCTCATTCCCTGGTGGGTTGGAAACGCAAATTAGACAAGGGGGTCACAAGAATTATCTGCCTCACCTTCATTTATTGGTATGGATCATAAAGCTACAAGACGAAAGAGACAAATCCAAATGTTTATCTGATATTTACACTTTTGGGATTGAATGAAATAGAACTAGAGATATATAATGGTCTAGATGATGTCACTATATAAAATGGGCGGGGCTGTGACAACCTCTCTCTACCTTTTATGAAAGTCTGGTTGTCAGCACATTTGCAACTAAAGTAATATTTTCTAGATCTGCACCCCAAAGTCGGGCAGCGGACCCTGCATCCTCTACATAGGCACAGGGACTCATCTGTATGGGTGGCGTCGTATGGTACTACAGCTCAGTCCCATTTAAGTAAACTGGGCTGAGCTAGAGAACCAGTTTCAGTAGGTACATGTTCCTTCATTCTGATGATCGGTGGCGCATCTGGGTTTTTGGACCCCCACTGATAAAACAAAGTTATTGACGCCCCCAGCGATCAGCAGATGAAGCGACCTCTAGTGTAGAACAACATGGTGTCCATATAAATTATTTATATGGGCGCCATGAAATAAATAGTCGTAGTAGTCCTCCAGAATTGGAATGACTCTTTCCAGCAGTTCTCAACTCTGGCTAATAGGGGTTATCCTAATGGGTATCCCCCTCTATGACATCATAAGCCCTAGTAGGGCATATGAACGGGGGTCCCCTTTATGGCTGGCAATAGGGTTTTGAAAAAACAAGAATACGTTCATGCAAGTAATAACAAGTGAAGATGATGGGGTTAAAATATATAAAACACAAGGCTAAGACCACACTTGACAGCAGCAAATACAAACCCCTTGAGTCCAGACGTGGTGACAGAGCAGACATTATGGGAGTCTATATACTCCCCAGGAGATGTATTGCAATACACGGCCCCCACGACGAGGATACCCAGCTCAAGGTTAATAACAGAGTCCCCTCCGATAACCCTATTTCCCCAGCCATTTAAAAGTGCAATTTCCTTATTTAATTTTCATGTTGATTTGAATAGGGCACCTGACCCCGTTCTTATAGGAAGCAGGATCCTTTAAATCTCCCCCAAATGCCTCATAAATCATTAATCCGAATCCCCGGCCCTCCAACACCCCCTCCCTTTGAATTGCACACCCCTCTCCTTGAATACAAAGTTGAGTATCTTTTGATAAATGATCCTTTGACTTTGAGATGTAATAAGGACACCACTAAAAATGAGGACTCATTACTGTGTGTATCTGGGGCGGGCGGGAAGAAGGAACTTGTTATTATGGAGACCATTCAAGATATAGACACAAGAAGAAGGGTCCACAAGGGGCAACTCCACCCAAAATAAATGGTTTTCTATTTTCTATTGCTTTGTGTCTGTCCCTGGTGTTCCCATTTATATCTTTTACATTGGGATCAGGTGTTTATGGGGTCTCTCCAGCTCACTGATTGATTGGAATGTTTTACCATCTCTAGTCTGGGGTCCGTATTCATTTATGGGATCTGTATTTAGGGGTCTAGTCAGGGATCTGTATTCATTTAGGGGTTTTGGGTTATATAAGGAGGTCTATTCTGGGGTCCATGTTTATTTTGGTTGTCCCATCTGGGGTCTGCATTACTTTAGAGGGTCTGTATTTCTTTAAGGGGGTCTGCATTAAGTTTTGGTGTCTGTTGTGGTTATTTGTTTAGGGGTTCTGGTTTGAGGTCTGATTTATTTTCATGGGTCTGGTCTAGGGTTTGTCATAGTTTAGTGGGTCTGGGGGTCTGTATTAATTAATGGGGTCTGGGGTCTGTATTTAGAGGTCTGATCAGGGACCTGTATGTATTTAGGGGGTCTGGATTATTTAAGGAGGTCTCCTCATGGGTCTGGTCTAGGGTTTGTCATTGTTTACAGGTCTGTATTTATGTTTGGGGTCTGAAGTTTTTCCATGGGTCTGGTCTAGGGTCTGTCATTGTTTAAGGGGTCTACGTTCATTTATGGGGTCTTGTTGGAGATCTATATTTATTTTGGGGGTTTGGATTATTTAAGGAGGTTTCCTCTGGGGACCCTATTTATATTGGATGTCTGGTTTGGTCTGGTATCTGTATTAGTTTAGAGGGTCTGTCATTTTTTAGGGGTTCTGGTTTGGGGTCTGATGTTTTTTCATGGGACTGGTCTAGGGTCTGTCATTGTAAAAGGGGTCTGTATTCATTTATGGGGTCTGGGGTCTGTATTTAGGGGACTGGTCGGGATCTGTATTTATTTAGGTGGTCTGGATTATTTAAGGACGTCACCTCATGGGACTCGTCTAGGGGTCTGTCATTGTTTAGTGGGTCTGTATTAACTTTGGGATGTGATGAAGCGGATCATGTGCACTATTTGTAATACAAATAGCACAGGTTGGGGGGCGACGGATCAGTCTTATATAAATGGGTGGGACATGAAGTAGAACATTTTCTAGCGCCGCTCTTGAGAAACTCCCTGTTGTCCCATCTCAAATCTTGGCAAGTATAAATCATTGTAGAATGAAAAGTTCAGCAAATTTCATGATTTCTGCTTGCTGTTAGTGAATAGAAATATTATTAGAAAACTAAAAACTTCTCCTGACCTAGTCGTCTTCAAACAAGTGCGAGCAGGACCAGGCCATGTATACAAGAATGTTTCCATTCCCTGACACCAAGCAGAGATCTTAAAAATAGTGTATATTACGACTTTTTATTGTACAGGGAATGAGCTCTAATTACATAAAACCTGGATACCCCTGAAGTTCAGTGCCACGCCTTTCATGGGAACCCCAAACCAACCGAAAATTGGAATAGAAGAAATATTTTTGGAAATAAGTTCCCCATTACCGTATAATCGCAGTATTTCCACAAATAGCGGTGGTGGAATATTTGTGACCCCTGTACCTGGGTTATATTACATGATCTCCTCATACAGTGCAGGGACCAGTCTTGTTAGATATAGACACAGTCACGCCACGGCCTCAGCTGCTATGGAAATGACAATCCAGGCGACATCCAGAGGCGCAGGACAGCTGGGGGGCTGCTGGTTGCTGCAGGCAAAATGGGGATCAGGTGGAAGAAGAAAGAGACATTGGTGTTTATATGTGATGTCCACAACATGAGATCAAGACGAGGCCGAGGACACACAACAACCTCCATATGTACCGAGCGGTGACAAAGCATCTAAATATCTATCTATCTATCTATCTATCTATCTATCTCATATCTATCTATCTATCTATCTATCTATCTATCTATCTATCTATCTATCTATCTATCTATCTATCTATCTATCTATCTATCTATCTATCTATCTCATATCTATCTATCTATCTATCTATCTATCTATCTATCTATCTATCTATCTATCTATCTATCTATCTATCTATCTATCTATCTATCTATCTTGTATCAGTTATATCTACTCCTATATCTCATTTCTATTGTGTCCACACATAAACAGTACAACCAATAATGAATATTTGTGTCTATATTTAGCGCCTTTACGGCAGCCAATTAAAGGTGCAACAGATTTTCGGTCAAATACCCTACTGTTCTGTTTGCACCCCTACCATGTAATGGCCATATGCCAAGTATTTTGCCTGCAGGTCTGTGCCAGTGATTTACTACGACATGAATGATTTCTCAATTTTTCTAAATGTTTCAATAATGAAAAGAACACCAGAATGTGTGAGGCGTCGGGGGTTCACCTGCGCTCCGAGGGCCTGCCTCCTACCCTGAACTCCACAATCATAATCGCTCAGATCTCCACCTCTGTGGATATCAAACAATCGCAGTATCATTTTCAGATCTTGTGATTCCATCTGGAGCTCAAATCCATCCAGCTCCGCTCTCCTTTTATGGATGAGACTCGTCTGCTCGTCGCTCTACCGCAGATGTGCTGGAGAAAACCCGAAAAATGCTGGAATGTGACCATTTATATTTCTGCACTGGATTGTTTATAGGGAGAGGGAACACTGTGTTTCAAGGTGGCCCTGTGGTCTGATAGGATTGACCAGTAATGACCTCTCAGAAACAAGTAGGACCTGGGGTGCACATGAATGGTCTATATTTATATACTCCAGTCACGTGAGAACATGCAGCAAAATCTGGAGAAAGGTGGAGAAGGGCTCTATTCACACTGCGTTCATATATGCTGGATGATTATGTCGGGAAATACTCCAGATGGAAGTCTCCAGTGCATGCCAATGTGTGGCATAAAGTGGTATATGTCACCCATTGACCAGGGGCGTAACTATAGTGGGTGCAGCGGTGGCACACGGACTCTGGAGACCCAGGCAGCCCAATAGGTCCCTCTGCCCCGTATGAGAACAGAAATACACATGATAATTGGGGGCCCCATTTATCGATTTTGCATTGGGGCCCACCTCTGCCATTGACACCCATAGCGGTGAAAGGCCACACCCCCTTCCACTAAGCCACACCTACTTTTTAGTAATATGCCGTGAGCGACACAAATCCCTCATTGTAACTTTTGAGGCGTTTGCGACTTTTCTACATCTGGCGTAGAAAGAATAATACATTTTCCCCTACGTCTGCAAGTTGCATTTTCTTACAAGGTGGCATTCACTTTAAACTCTATAACATGTGGAACGGGGGCTAAAAGTATTGGCCATCGGTGTTGCCTCCGCTTTATGATGTAAGTGTCATTTGACCATAATTTGTGTGCAGCCTTAGGACACCATTAGTTTGTATGAGCTCCAAATGATCGTGAACGTCACCGATGCTGCGCACACCGCCGCTCGAGACATTGTCACTTCACTAGCGGTTACATGGTGTACATACAAGGGCTATCTTTCTATACATATACAGTTCCTATTTAATGCCTGGAGAAGTGAGCATTATCACACCACTTAAAAGCTTCGAAATTCCAAAGCGGAAGACGGTCGTCATAGTGATAACACAATGGCCACTTTACATACTGTAATTAAGCCTCCGTTGTTAATTCCCCTGTAAACACGAAAGATATAATTTCGCTTTGGCTGGATAATTATTTCTAAATTGCTTTTGTCCCACAGTGACAGTGAAATATTACGTTCAGGTGGACAATTGAACTCACGCCCTGGGCTTGATGATACACACACTTCCATTAAGGTCTCTAAGGTATGATTCGTGGAATGAAAACCAATGGCCACTCGCTGCCAACTCTCTTCAACGCTGACAAGCCTTGCACCTCCTGCACGGGCCCAGAGTGCGCTGGCATAGGTTTACCACTAGAGTCTTGGATATACCATTATTTGTCAGAACAATACATCTTATAATTACTTCTCGTCCTCTTGGCTAAGATCAAGTGTAGTATCTGTAGTGATCGGTGGCAGACTGGGCCATTGGCAATAGATGGGTACATTGAGCACAAGGAGGTTGTAAGCTCGTTGGCCCAATGGCTATTCGTAGGCAACCTGGCACCTTCTAATCAATGCCAACTCAGGTGCAAAGTTCCCACCGGAGTGGTGACCCAGTGGGTACCTCAAAACCACTTAGGGGTTGGGAACGTGCACTTACACAAGCACTTCATTTCTCTCATACTATTTGAGCACGCACCTCTATTTCTAACATGAGGAATTTGTATACTGCCAGCCACTAGGCTGAGCCAACTGTGTGCAGCATTTTTGATTTATTTTTTGTCACTGTGTGTTCACTTTTACACATGTTTGTATCTTTGGATAGTGCCCTTATGTGTGTCCCTCCTGGGGATCTAGGGAGGGTGTGCGTGGCCATCAATTTCTCACCCCCTTGCAGCCCTGCTCACACTTGTGGAGCAGCCAATGCTAGACTTTGAGCACCGACGGACTTGTGGGCGGCGGCATATGCAAATTAAGGGGCACAGTCTGATTCTCCCTAATCTTCAGTATTAAGAGGCCACTGTCCCTGACCCTTTTGGGGCCTTGTGGCTCGTAAAGCTGGGGAATAGGTCGGGAGTCCTTTCTCTTTTTGGAGGGGGCTTGCAATGGACCGTATTGAATTACCTCTTTTACATGTGGAACGCTGGACATTTTTGGTGACACTTTGGGTGAAGAAAGCACAATCATGGGCTTTCAAAAAAATAATGTAGCTTAAAATGTAGCCAGCTCCTTCATAGAGAGAGGTAAAAGACTGTATCTCACTGTAATCTCACGCCTAGATGTGCTAATAATTCTTCTATCACTATGTGATGTGTTTTCTTCCTATATCACACAGTTGTCCTACTGATCTCTTCTCCCTCTTGTATCTGGGTCCAGGAAGTGGTAGCTTAGTGACAGCAGCCATTATTAGCAGCAATGGAGCCATGATTTAGTCACAGAGTCACCCAAGCAAAGCAATGGGTGGTAACTCCCTAAGGCCCTGTTTACCTACCAGTCTGCAGCGCTATTCTTGCCCAGACGAAAATGTGGCGGACCCCTTATGAGTTCATTGGATCCATCAGGATCCATGCAAAATACATTTAGAAACACAGGCTGGATGCACAGACAGGGTTTAGGTCACTTTTTCATGGCAATTAAATGCAACTAAGATGGAAATCTAAATGAAATAATAATGAGTGCATTAGTTATCATCAGGAGGCTAAACAGAAATGCTCATCTTCAGCATTTTTCAGTCTAAATAAAGCTTGTCAGACCTTATCCTTCCATCTTGACATTGTTTGTATCATGAGTCCGCTCAGCGGTATGTGCTGTACCATCTCTCCGTATCTGCGCCTTTAACTTACACATCTGCAGAGGTGTGGGATTCTGATGTACCATATGGCAGCCGTCCTTTCATCAGCGTGATCGCTCTCCAAGGAGGTCAATGCTTGTAGGACAAATGATGATAGCAAGTTAAAAGTGTAATTATTCATTATTGAAACTTTAGATGGCTCTCCGGTAAGCGATAAAACCAGGTAACAATTAGATACTGTATATATAGCTCCCAATCATCGCAAATAAAAGCTTCAGCCGACCATAAATCGAAGACACAGTGGGAGATATTTGTCAAAGAGCCTATAATGGAATGATGCCTCCGAGACATTGCAACCAATAACCATCCGTCTTCACCTTCACCCAAGAAAGCCTTAACAAACTCAAAAAGTGACGAGCGCTGCAGAAAACAACAAGTATTTGCAGAGGATCCAAGAAAACTTCAACATTGTTGTGAATTCTTGGTCAACCATATCCATAATGTTCCAAAAATCCAGAAGATCCGGGTTTGGTGAGCAGTCAGGACATCTCCCTCCATTTTTACCCAACAGGATTCTCTCTCACGCTTCCTCCATCCATCCATTAATCTTCTGCTAAACCTGGAGGAGTAAATTATTTACATTGAGGAAATTATATGGGATTGTCTCGGGATTACATTTTCATTTGGGACATGATAAAGTAGAGCTTTTTAGCAGAATGGCAGTGGCCTCTAACAATGAGGCACCTACAATATCAGGAGCTTCCGAGCCATTTGTCATCTTTGAGTCAACAGACCTGCTCTCTCTTCTAGTTTGATTTACTACAAAATATACAGTTTATAGAACTCAGAAGCTTGGGGTTAAAGTTGTGGCTTCTGAAGAAGGTGGCCTACAACATATGGTTTTAGTCATGGACAGGTTTTTTGCACTGAGAGTAGTTCACATTGCCTAGGGACAAACCAAAATGTAAACTTTCTTGCATTTTCTATTATGACATTATTTAATTCTCTAAAATTGTGACCATTGCATTAAAAAAGATGTTTCGATCACAAAAATAGACATGTAGGGCTGATCAAGGGAGGGCTGAATGTGGTGTGTAGAGCATACCTGTTATGGAATTGCTAGGAGAGCGATTCCCCAAAGGCTGCTGGAGACTGCTGGGAGAGAGCCTGCATCTAAATCCGCAACCTCAAATCCGCCACAACACAACTTACAGAGTCTAAGTCTACTCTATGGTATTCACCAGAGCCCACCGCAAGGCGGGATGGTTTTTGCTGCATAGAACCCAGGTTGTTTTAGCAGAGTTCAATGTTGGACAAGAGGTGCAATGCAGGAAAACCTAAACAGGATAACCAGACAGCCAGAGGTTAAACAGAAAGTCCAAAACAATAAGCAAGTGGATACCAGGTCAGAACCAGCCGGGAGCAGATCATCCAAATCAGCAAACAAGGGTTTAACATGAGACAAGCCGAGGTCAGTATTCCAAAAGTCAGAGGTATGGGGTTTAGTCAGAAGCTTGATCAAGACACCTGAAGGTAAGGAAAATCACAAGAAAAGACTGAGTGAGAAGGACAGGTATGAATACCAAAACAAATGTGATAGGCAGAAAGAGAGAGAAAAGACCAGAACCGCCCAGAAGCCAGAACAGTAGTCATGGAAATCATTAAAGGAGTAGGAGTTCCCTAACAATACCCATATACTTCAAGGGTATGTGTCCCAAGATGTTAAAGGAACTGGTACAATTATTTGTTAAAAATCGAATCAATTACAATTTACACAGTTATGTTCTGGACTTGTAATCTTATAGGCTAAAATTTAAAATGTTTGGTCGCCGACGTCAGACCATGTTTCCATTATACAGGCACAGATTATATCTTCAGTTCTTGGGGGCATAAGGCGTGAGTAGGAGAGGCATCTCCTGGGTGACCAGGTGACAGACAAAACCGTTACATGACCGCTAATATGAGACAGATAGTTTGTGAGACAGCTACCCCCTCTGCCAGAAAGTGAAGGTAGGAGAAATCTAAAGCACGAAAAGCTGAGTTTATAAGCGAAAGATGTCACATCGATGCTGGCTATAAGGAGTTAGGAGCACAGGCCGATTTTCAGTTTTGGCTGGAAGTATGAATTAAGAATGGGCTACCTTAAACGGACTACTTTTATTATGTATAGAATACTTGTGTGTATGATTTGGTAAATCAGTGTTTACAATGTGCTTAACCATTACAATGCCAATGTGTATGTGAAAAGGGGGTCCTATAAAGGCAAGATGTTGGTCGAACAGGCCGAGTGTGCATTTTTATGGTAGGATCAGGGGTAATAGCTGTCGGCCGAATAAGTGTTTGGCCGACCGCTACCTTAAAGAGGCTCTGTCACCAGATTTTGCAACCCCTATCTGCTATTGCAGCAGATCGGCGCTGCAATGTAGATTACAGTAACGTTTTTATTTTTTTAAAAACGAGCATTTTTGGCCAAGTTATGACCATTTTTGTATTTATGCAAATGAGGCTTGCAAAAGTACAACTGGGCGTGTTGAAAAGTAAAAGTCCAAGTGGGCGTGTATTATGTGCGTACATCGGGTCGTGTTTACTGCTTTTACTAGCTGGGCGTTGTGTATAGAAGTATCATCCACTTCTCTTCACAACGCCCAGCTTCTGACAGTGCAGATCTGTGACGTCACTCACAGGTCCTGCATCGTGTCGGCCACATCGGCACCAGAGGCTACAGTTGATTCTGCAGCAGCATCAGAGTTTGCAGGTAAGTAGCTACATCGACTTACCTGCAAACGCCGATGCTGCTGCAGAATCATCTGTAGCCTCTGGTGCCGATGTGTCCTCGATCGTCCGACACGATGCAGGACCTGGGGCAGGAAGTGAGTGACGACACAGCGTGATCTCTCGAGAACACGCTGTGTCTTTGCACTGCCAGAAGCTGGGCGTTCTGAAGAGAAGTGGATGATACTTCTCATCAGAAGGCCCAGCTAGTAAAAGTATTAAAAACGCCCCGATGTACGCACATAATACACGCCCACTTGGACTTTTACTTTAAACACGCCCACTTGGACTTTTGCAAGCCTCATTTGCATAAATACAAAAATGGTCATAACTTGGCCAAAAATGCTCGTTTTAAAAAAATAAAAACGTTACTGTAATCTACATTGCAGCGCCGATCTGCTGCAATAGCAGATAGGGGTTGCAAAATCTGGTGACAGAGCCTCTTTAAGGGGGTTGTCTCATCAGAGACATCCACTTTCCTATGGAATACATGACAGCTGATTTCCCGGGGGAAGCTGCAGCAGCGAAAATGTAGCATTAGATGGTGGCCACTCAGATGAATGGCAATCCAAGTAATACCTGGATGTCTCGAGTCCACCAAAAAGGAGCCGCTCTTACAGAGTGGCGCTCCTCGCATGAACCCGCGGCACCCCATCTTTCTTTTTAAAATATTATCACCCCTAAAATCCTGAATTTTAGGGCTTGTCTGCCTTTTTTTTATTAGAAGGGTCCACTAAAAATAAGCTGATCACAGGGTGTGCCCCCTGTGATTAGCTGCAATCTGTAGATGAACCTGGCAGCAAGTGTTCAATTCCCCTACAGCGCCACCACAGGAGAAATGAAGCATTACACTGTTCTCAATAGGCTGTGTAATACACGGGCGTGCCGGGTCCTCCAGCGCAGGAGACGCTCTTTGTAGCTGCTCTTTTCTCCAGCTAAAACATGAGGTCCTCTCTCAGAGTGCAATAATACCATAATATAATATTTAAAAATACATTTTGTAAAACAGACGACTCCTTTTCTCTTTTTAAGTCTCCAGGTTGAAAAATTTAAATTTATTTGTGTAAATCTAAAAATAAAAAACAGGATTGGTGTTGGGTTTCAAGGTTAGCATTTTTTTAAAGCCTGTATTCAAATACCTTGCAATAAAATACAAAAATACTGTGGTCCAGGAACATTCAAATCTAACGAAGAGGCCAACGAGGGCATAAAGTGCCAACCTGCAGACGTGGACGCAAATTCAAAAGTCACCACCCTGCAAATTCTGTACTGTATTTTATGTATTAGGAACACAAGAGAGAGGATCAAAGATGGGATTGTTGAGCTGATGTATCTAAGCCTATCATTTGTGATACAGTCTGCTGAACCAGTGTATCTAATCCTATCATGTGTAATACTGTCTGCTGAGCTGCTGTATCTAATCCTATCATGTGTGATACTGTCTGCTGAGCTGTGTATCTAAGCCGATCATGTGTGATAGCCTGCTGAGCTGCTGTATCTAAGCCGATCATGTGTGATACAGTCTGCTGAGCCAGTGTATCTAATCCTATCATGTGTGATACTGTCTGCTGAGCTGTGGATCTAATCCTATCATGTGTGATACTGCCTGCTGAGCTGCTGTATCTAATTCTATCATGTGTCATACTGCCTGCTGAGCTGTGTATCTAAGCTGATCATGTGTGATAGCCTGCTGAGCTGCTGTATCTAAGCCGATCATGTGTGATACAGTCTGCTGAGCCAGTGTATCTAATCCTATCATGTGTGATACTATCTGCTGAGCCAGTGTATCTAATCCTATCATGTGTGATACTGTCTGCTGAGCTGTGTATCTAATCCTATCATGTCATACTGTCTGCTGAGCTGCTGTATCTAAGCCGATCATGTGTGATACTGTCTGCTGAGCCAGTGTATCTAAGCCTATCATGTGTGATACTGTCTGCTTAGCCAGTGTATCTAAGCCTATCATGTGTGATACTGTCTGCTTAGCCGGTGTATCTAATCCTATCATGTGTGATACTGTAAATCACACAGCACTACATTCCCCATCATGTAATGTTACTCCTCTCCACTAGTCATAGTCTATAACTAGATACATGTATATTGGCCCACAACATGTTTGCGGCTGATATCGGACCCATCTGGAAGGGCCCCCTTAGAACTTTTGCTTTGGGGCCCCATATTGAGTTTTTCCATACAGCTCCCATGGTTGTGCGTGGCTCATATAGAGAGTATTATCCAGTATAGGCCTCTCTGGCAGCGCCTACATCTATATATATTACGGTATGAGAGATGGCGACTGCACAGCAGAGTGGAGCGGGTTGTGGTCTAGTAGATGAATGGGATAACATTGGCTGCAGTGAGCACCTGTGACGATCACTAATACTCTGTAATTATGGGCAAGGGTTGCCAGGATCTGGATGGCAGTCTCCGCTGAAGACAATACACTGAGGGTCCGCAGCTGGACGAGGGAGTGGTAAGTGGCGTGATATAAGAGGTGTCATGTTCAATACTTCACCTGTCTGAGAAAAGAGGCATGAATATTATAGGGGATTCCTCCAGACACCTGCAGGTCGCCGCGTATCACTCAGTAGAGATTTTATAGACTGGCGGAGGGACTTCATGCCCTTTCTAATGCTCACCTGGTGGTACACTTATAATATTAGATACACGAACTCAGAAACACGCCACTATTCTATCTGCGGGACATGTTCATCAGAATGCAGTGTACACCTAGCCTTAGATACAGCGGCAGAGTGGACAGTATCACACGTGATAGGATTAGATACACCCGCTCAGCAGACAGTATCACGCATTATAGACTTAGATACACCTGCTCAGCGGACTGTATCACACATGATAGGATTAGATACACAGCTCAGCAGACAGTATCACACATGATAGGATTAGATACAGCAGCTCAGCAGACAGTATCACACATGATAGGATTAGATACACAGCTCAGCAGACAGTATCACACATGATAGGATTAGATACAGCAGCTCAGCAGACAGTATCACACGTGATAGGATTAGATACACAGCTGAGCAGACAGTATCACACGTGATAGGATTAGATACACAGCTGAGCAGACAGTATCACGCATGATAGACTTAGATACACCTGCTCAGCAGACAGTATCACGCATAATAGGGTTAGATACACAGCTGAGCAGACAGTATCACACGTGATAGGATTAGATACACCCGCTCAGCAGACAGTATCACGCATAATAGGGTTAGATACACAGCTGAGCAGACAGTATCACACGTGATAGGATTAGATACACCCGCTCATCAGACAGTATCACACATGATAGGATTAGATACAGCAACTCAGAAGACAGTATCACACATGATAGGATTAGATATACTGACTCAGCAGACAGCATCACACACGATAGGGTTGGATACACCAGCTCAACACGCAGTATCACACATGATAGGATTAGATACACCACTTCAGCAGACCGTATCACATATGATAGGATTAGATACACCAGTTCAGCAGACAGTATCACACATGATAGGATTAGATTCACAGCTCAGCAGTCAGTATCACACATGATAGGATTAGATACACCAGCTCAACAGACAGTATCACACATGATAGGATTAGATACACAGCTCAGCAGACAGTATCACACATGATAGGATTAGATACACCAGCTCAACAGACAGTATCACACATGATAGGATTAGATACACAGCTCAGCAGACAGTATCACACATGATAGGATTAGATACACCAGTTCAGCAGACCGTATCACACATGATAGGATTAGATACACAGCTCAGCAGACAGTATTACACATGATAGGATTAGATACACCCACTCAGCAGTCAGTATCACACATGATACGATTAGATACACAGCTCAGCAGATAGTATCACGCATGATAGACTTAGATACACCTGCTCAGCAGACAGTATCACACATGATAGGATTAGATACACCTGCTCAGCAGACAGTATCACACGTGATAGGATTAGATACACCCGCTCAGCAGTCAGTATCACACATGATAGGATTAGATACACAGCTGAGCAGACAGTATCACACGTGATAGGATTAGATACACCCGCTCAGCAGACAGTATCACGCATAATAGGGTTAGATACACAGCTGAGCAGACAGTATCACACATGATAGGATTAGATACACCCGCTCAGCAGACAGTATCACGCATAATAGGGTTAGATACACAGCTGAGCAGACAGTATCACACACGATAGGGTTGGATACACCAGCTCAACACGCAGTATCACACATGATAGGATTAGATACACCACTTCAGCAGACCGTATCACATATGATAGGATTAGATACACCCGTTCAGCAGACAGTGTCACACATGATAGGATTAGATACACAGCTCAGCAGTCAGTATCACACATGATAGGATTAGATATACCAGCTCAACAGACAGTATCACACATGATAGGATTAGTTACACAGCTCAGCAGACAGTATCACACATGATAGGATTAGATACACCAGCTCAACAGACCGTATCACACATGATAGGATTAGATACACAGCTCAGCAGACAGTATCACACATGATAGGATTAGATACACAGCTCAGCAGACAGTATCACACATGATAGAATTAGATACACGGCTCAGCAGACAGTATCACACATGATAGGATTAGATACACCAGTTCAGCAGATAGTATCACACATGATAGAATTAGATACACGGCTCAGCAGACAGTATCACACATGATAGGATTAGATACACCAGCTCAGCAGACAGTATCACACATGATTGGATTAGATACACAGCTCATCAGACAGTATCACACATGATAGGATTAGATACACCAGCTCAGCAGACAGTATTACACATGATAGGATTAGATACACCAGTTCAGCAGACAGTATCACACATGATAGGATTAGATACACCAGCTCAGCAGACTGTATCACACATGATAGAATAAGATACACCGGCTCAGTAAATAGTATCCCACATGATAGGATTAGATACACCGACATGATAGGCTTAGATGCAAAGTCTCAATAGACAGTGTATCCAATCTTAACATGTGGGATACTGACTGAGCAGACATTCACACATGATAGGCCTACATTCTCTCACTCAGCAGGCAGTACCAATCATGATCAGCTTAGATACAACTGTATGGTTCACCCATTGTAAAAAAAAATCCAGAAAAAATCCACTTATTCGGCTGCGCTCTTCAATACATAAAAAAAAAAGGTCTGGTGACGCGCCATGCCCGAACGTATGCCAATAGGACTTGTAATAGTTTATGGAGACGTTATGCGGTATACGGCGGTGGTGTGAACATAGTCTTAGTCTGTCACTAGATCTACTTCTCAATATCCAGCAGAAGTTATGAGATAGTAGATTCGTGTTGCCAGTCATTGTCTGGGATCTGCGGATTATAAGGCCCCGTGTTAATGTTCCAGTGCGCGGCGGCGCGTCTACGCCGGTAATATACACAGCTCTGCTACTTTCTGAAAGGCACTTTGACCACATATTAAAATAATAATTACTCAAGCCCGGCTTTCCTTTCTGCACAGAGTATATACATTGGAGATCATGAATCACTGGACTGTGACGGGCAGATACTGAGAGGGAACATGTGTTCCAGCAGATGTCTCCCGCTTGTTAATATAACACATCATATGCCAATCACACCCGCGCTCTGTTTACCGGGGGTCTCGGGGAGATGATACAAGTTATGTGATTATTTACTAAACAACGAGGACCGGAGAGACTGAGCATATGATGGGGTGCTAAGTGCGGGCAGCACCCATCAGTCTGCATTATGGGTGCACAAGTCCCAACATTACTTTACACTACATGTTGATGTTGGGCCCCCCCCCCCCCCCCAGACTCCCGGACCCGGGTGTGACTGCACTCTATGCACCCTCTATAGTTATTCCCCTGCAAGTCACTGTATAGCCCTGGTCTTATAGAAAATGCAAGAGTCAATTGGGATATAGGACAAAATGTAATCATGTGCATTCCATACAGTGAGCGAAGGGAAGACAACCTCTTGTATGTTTATAGAAAACTTACAGTCATAAAGTTTTAAATGGCACGTTATAGTAAGACTGGTCTTCACTGAGTGTGGGCAGCTTTTATACTCCCATACAGAAAAATATGTGTACGTGTGAAGTGCACTTGTGGAATTTTGTGAGATTTGAGCTCTGGAGCCTGCAGAATTGTGAGTGCAGCTCTGGAGTATAATACGGGATCTAAGGCCTCATTTACACGAGCGTGTGCGTTTGTCGCGCGCAAAAAACGCAGCGTTTTGCGTGCGCAAAAGGCACTTGACAGCTCCGTGTGTCATCCGTGTATGATGCGCGGCTGCGTGATTTTCGCGCAGCCGCCATCATAGAGATGAGTCTAGTCGACGTCAGTCACTGTCCATGGTGCTGAAAGAGTTAACTGATCGGCAGTAACTCTTTCAGCACCCTCGACAGTGCATTCCGATCACCATATCGAGTAACCTGTTTAAAAAAAAAGAGGTTCGTACTTACCGAGAACTTCCCGGCCGTTGCCTTGGTGACGCGTCCTTGGTGACGCGTCCTTGGTGACGCGCCTCTCTTGACATCTGGCCCCACCTCCCTGGATGACGCAGCAGTCCATGTGACCGCTGCAGCCTGTGCTTGGCTTGTGATTGGCTGCAGCTGTCACTTGGACTGAATTGTCATCCCGGGAGGTCAGACTGGAGGAAGAAGCCGGGAGTTATCGGTAAGTGAGAACTTTTTTTTTTTTTACACATTCACGTATATTGGGATCGGAAGTCACTGTCCAGGGTGCTGAACCAGTTTAACTCTTTCAGCACCCTGCACAGTGACTGTCTCCTGCCGGGTTCGGTCAAAACGAGTTCGGCCGAACCCGGTAAAGTTCGGTTCACTCATGTCTAAGACACTCCGTTCGGATGTTTGTAAACAGAAAAGCACGTGGTGCTTTTCTGTTTACATTCAGTTTGATAGCTCTTGCGCGAATCACGCAGTTCGCACGGAAGTGCTTCCGTGCGGCATGCGTGGTTTTCACGCACCCATTGACTTCAATGGGTGCGTGATGCGCGAAAAACGCACGATTATAGAACATGTCGTGAGTTTTACGCAACGCACTCGCGCTGCGCAAAATTCACGCATCGTCTGCACTGCCCCATAGAGTAATATAGGTGCGTACGACACGCGCGAAAAGCACGCGCGTCGCACGCGCGTATATTACGCTCGTGTAAATGAGGCCTAACTCCGGATCACTTCAGGATAAGTAATGTAATGTATATACACAGTGACTCCACCAGCAGAATAGTGAGTGCAGCTCTGGAGTATAATACGGGATCTAACCCCGGATCACTTCAGGATAAGTAATGTAATGTATGTATACAGTGACTCCACCAGCAGAATAGTGAGTGCAGCTCTGGAGTATAATACAGGATATAACTCAGGATCAGTACAGGATAAGTAATGTAATGTATGTACACAGTGACTCCACCAGCAGAATAGTGAGTGCAGCTCTGGAGTATAATACAGGATGTAACTCAGGATCAGTACAGGGTAAGTAATGTAATGTATGAACACAGTGACTCCACCAGCAGAATAGTGAGTTCAGCTCTGGAGTATAATACAGGATATAACTCAGGATCAGTACAGGATAAGTAATGTAATGTATGTACACAGTTACTCCACCAGCAGAATAGTGAGTGCAGCTCTGGAGTATAATACAGGATGTAACTCAGGATCAGTACAGGGTAAGTAATGTAATGTATGTGCACAGTGACTCCACCAGCAGAATAGTGAGTGCAGCTCTGGAGTATAATACAGGATATAACTCAGGATCAGTACAGGATAAGTAATGTAATGTATGTACACAGTTACTCCACCAGCAGAATAGTGAGTGCAGCTCTGGAGTATAATACAGGATGTAACTCAGGATCAGTACAGGGTAAGTAATGTAATGTATGTGCACAGTGACTCCACCAGCAGAATAGTGAGTGCAGCTCTGGAGTATAATACAGGATGTAACTCAGGATCAGTACAGGGTAAGTAATGTAATGTATGTGCACAGTGACTCCACCAGCAGAATAGTGAGTGCAGCTCTGGAGTATAATACAGGATGTAACTCAGGATCAGTACAGGGTAAGTAATGTAATGTATGTGCAATACACAATGAGACTGCCCTGTGTCCTTTTATTTTAATGGAAAGATTAGTTATTTGCCAGGAAACTACAACTCCACCAAATTCCTCGCTGAGACTGTGGAGTAATACAACATATATATATTCGACCCGTGACTTAATAGCACAGCGTCTTTCAGCTGGGCTTGCAGATACATAATCACATATACTACACCCTCTCCACATTCATCTCCCCTCCAGTCAGGCCTCAGCACTTTGTCTCCCATTAGATATAAACATCTTCTCTTTGTGAGTCAATAACAGAGATGATTAATTCACATCCCCAGGACCCTAAAAATTCCAACCAGCTTCTTAAGTAAGGAGACAATCTTTTTAGAGGTTTTAATGTAATCCCGTCCGGGGCCGCGTCCCACCTACCAATTTACTGTGATTAATAACCTGGTAGCTGCGATCCTTCACAGAGCAGAATAGCTATTTATTATAGTAATAGAACAGAACTGTAGAGAAAATTGACTTTGATGATCGCAAGATTTCCGACATGATTGCAGAACTTTATTCTTCATAGGGAAACATTGGGGAAGATTTTACAAAACAGGTGCAAAGGAAAAGTAGATTTGTTGCCGATAGCAACTAATTATATTCAAAAAAATATATATTTCTCAGAGGCCCTTTAAAAAATAAAAGCAGTAACCTGATTGGTTGCCATGAGTAACTACTCCACTTTTTTTTGTTGGACCAGTTTTGATAATTATCAGATATTGAGATTGTGGTAATACCGTGATTTTACCACGACTCACAGGCGACCAAATGTCTGAAACAGGAGCCTGCGGGGGACTGTAATTATTAATATACATTGGGGAAGGGATCCATAGTTACATTTAGATGCGCCTCAAGTATGAGAAAAGTAGTAGGTAGCAGAGGGCATTGCTTTGGATGAAATCGCCCTCCTCATCTTCACAGAAGTGTGGTTGTCCCTATCAAACATGAGCATTACGTATAGTCCTATAATACAGGCGCTATGGATGGTATAAAGTTATTACATGGGCACTATGGCTGGTACTATCACATAGGCACTGTGGGTAGGACTATTATACAGACACTATAGATGGTTTACATGGATAGTGAGACTGGCACTAATACATGGGCACTATGGTTTATACTATTATACAGACACTGGATGATATACATGGTGACAGTGATTGGTAATATTACCTGGGCACTATGGGTGGTGCTATTATATGGGCACTGTATATAATACTATTATACAGACACTGGATGATATACATGGTGACAGTGATTGGTAATATTACCTGGGCATTATGGGTGGTGCTATTATATGGGCACTGTATATAATACTATTATACAGACACTTTGGATGATATACATGGTGACAGTGATTGGTAATATTACCTGGGCACTATGGGTGGTGCTATTATATGGGCACTGTATATAATACTATTATACAGACACTGGATGATATACATGGTGACAGTGATTGGTAATATTACCTGAGCACTATGGGTGGTGCTATTATATGGCCACTGTATATAATACTATTATACAGACACTGGATGATATACATGGTGACAGTGATTGGTAATATTACCTGGGCACTATGGGTGGTGCTATTATATGGGCACTGTATATAATACTATTATACAGACACTGGATGATATACATGGTGACAGTGATTGGTAATATTACCTGGGCACTATGGGTGGTGCTATTATATGGGCACTGTATATAATACTATTATACAGACACTTTGGATGATATACACGGTGGCAGTGACTGGAACTATTACCTGGGCATTATGGGTGGTGCTATTATATGGGCACTGTATATAATACTATTATACAGACACTTTGGATGATATACATGGTGGCAGTGACTGGAACTATTACCTGGACACTATGGGTGAGGCTATTATATGGGCACTGTATATAATACTATTATACAGACACTTTGGATGATATACATGGTGGCAGTGACTGGAACTATTACCTGGGCACTATGGGTGGTGCTATTATATGGGCACTGTATATAATACTATTATACAGACACTTTGGATGATATACATGGTGGCAGTGACTGGAACTATTACCTGGGCACTATGGGTGGTGCTATTATATGGGCACTGTATATAATACTATTATACAGACACTTTGGATGATATACATGGTGGCAGTGACTGGAACTATTACCTGGGCACTATGGGTGGTGCTATTATATGGGCACTGTATATAATACTATTATACAGACACTTTGGATGATATACACGGTGGCAGTGACTGGAACTATTACCTGGGCATTATGGGTGGTGCTATTATATGGGCACTGTATATAATACTATTATACAGACACTTTGGATGATATACATGGTGGCAGTGACTGGAACTATTACCTGGGCACTATGGGTGGTGCTATTATATGGGCACTGTATATAATACTATTATACAGACACTTTGGATGATATACATGGTGGCAGTGACTGGAACTATTACCTGGGCACTATGGGTGGTGCTATTATATGGGCACTGTATATAATACTATTATACAGACACTTTGGATGATATACATGGTGGCAGTGACTGGAACTATTACCTGGGCACTATGGGTGGTGCTATTATATGGGCACTGTATATAATACTATTATACAGACACTTTGGATGATATACATGGTGGCAGTGACTGGAACTATTACCTGGGCACTATGGGTTGTGCTATTATATGGGCACTGTATATAATACTATTATACAGACACTTTGGATGATATACACTGTGGCAGTGACTGGAACTATTACCTGGGCACTATGGGTGGTGCTATTATATGGGCACTGTATATAATACTATTATACAGACACTTTGAAAGATATATATGGTGAACAGTGATTGGCACTAATACATGGGCACTGTGCTATGATTCATCAAATTATACAGATAGTATGGGTGATATACATAGTGACAGTGACTGGTACTATTACATGGAGACTATGGATGGTATTATATGGGCACTGTATATAATACTATTATACAGACACTGTGGATGATATAGATTAGCACAGGGATTAATACTATGGTATGTGTACTATGGTTAGTACATTTATATAGGCACCGTGTTCTATTATACAGACGTTATAGATGATACTGTGACTGGTGCTATTATATTGTTTGTGATGTGCATGGTATTATTTGGGCACTGATACGGTTGGTACTATAATAAGGAAACGTTTACTATTATTGCAATACTGATAATATAGCGGGTGCACTTGCTGGGTTTGCTTTGGGCACCAAAACATCTAGTGCCGCCTCTCCCGCTCAACTCCCAATCATCTTGGCACATTGTATATCCGTAAAACCATCTCCACTACCAAATCCTAGTACGGGTCAGCTATGGCCAACACTCCTCTCCAGGACTCCATAGCAATGACGTTGCTGGTCTCTATGGCAGACAGACATACATATATCCATGTGGTAGTATATAGGAACACAGTGGTCACTCTTTGCCTTTCCTTATATCCATTACTGAGAAGCGAATTTCTACAAAACAGAAATAAAACGTACTAATTAGAAATAGGAATAAACACAATAGAATAAAAAAAGACTAATGTTCTAAGAACCAGATGAGCAGGAGCTCTGGCCCACATCAGTTCTACTATATCAGGATGTGAGGAGACCTCATCCTCTTATCAGTGCCACTTTATCCTGATAGACGAATTCAGCACATGTCCCATCACCGCCCGTGGAAGCTCATAAACCCGGGATTATATTCAGGAAGGATCATAGAGATCTTACAACAACATTTTCACAAAGCTAATCAGACGTTCGGCATTTCCACTTGGCAATGAGTCAGGTCAGCGTCGATGCCAGATGGAAGTCATAAAGCTTTATACAAATAATAGTATTGTATCCGTACCATCTTTTTTTCTTGCTCTATTTCATGTGAGATTAGTCACTTTTCACGCAACTGAAACAGATAGCTCGCGTCGGATTGGCCCACTAGACCAGTGGGTCCGTCAGTGTGCTAGTACTGACATGATTATGGGCCCAAGTCACAATAGCGCCTCTAAGGAAAAGTGAATGAGATAACTTGCTGGTGGGGTCAATTACCATTTGGGTTCATTCCAAAATAAAGTTTTTAACCCCTTAAAGAAACTTTCCAACTGAGAATTTTTGTCCCGTGACTGCCATAGATTACAATAAAGAGAACCACACATGGTGCCAGCTCCCCCGTTTTCTCCTCCTCTTTGCAACCACCACAAATTGAGTCCTTCAGCTAAAGACAGGTCGGGGGAACAGGTGTTTTATATTTTTATCGGTCTCTGGGAAGGCTTGGAGACCACCAATATGGCTGTCATTGCTTCTTCTACAGGGGTGGTCACCAACTTACATAGAGTCCAGAGGCAAATCCACCTATGAATGAAGACACATGCGAGCTGGAGATGCATCACTGCATGATTATGCAGATTTTAGGAGTCTGAGAAAGCTGGGTGACACCCATGGGGGCGTTCTAAGGGCAGCCATATTGGTTGTCCTCCAACCTTCCCAGGTACTGATAGGAAACTATTGAATAACATTTTTGTTAACTTGAATTAAGATGATAACTTGGGGATTTACAATAACTGTAGATTCCTTTTTTATTTTTATTTTCTATTCCAAAATATATATAAAAAACACAAATCAGAATAATCGGCTGTAAAGACTTCATCCAACACCACAATCATTGTATCTCACCTGTCCGACAACCGTCACCAGGGATGAGCAATCTCTAGATCTCTCCGACGCAAACCCGAATGGGGAGCCCTAATGAAATTATTGCTGAGCTATGAAAACAACTATCAGCTTACATAGAAATGACCACACCTCATATCTTCCAGTATGTGGACAATCCAGCAGGCCCAAAAATGAGATAACCAGATTGTGTTGGACAGGGAAAGTCACAAAGACTAGAACTGATATGTTACTCTTCTATGCACCAAAATACAGCAGTTCATAAAAAAAATTCAATAGTATTATTTAAAGTGCACCTATCATTATAATTTTAGTGAATACATGATCACAAACCTTCTCAGTCACCCAAAAAATCAATCTCGTGTAATACAGTAAATAAAAGACAAAGAAGTGGGGGAGAGGAGGGGGATGCAGCTGCAGTTTCCCTCCTATATATGTTTGACTAGAGTAGAGTGGGGAGACGTTTGATTGGCTCAGAGAACATATCACACCAGGAAGAGCCTGCCCACTCAGCGAGCAGGAGAGAGAAAGAGATAGATCCAAAAAAAGTTTTCTTGGCTGTACTACATCAGAGGTACGTCTACAGCCGGTGTTGCACTTGGAGTAGGGTTGCACGATGCCGTGCACCCGCAAACGGTTAAATACCATTAATTCATGTATTTCGATACTAACCTGTGCGGCCGCACTGCTTAGTATAGTAACACATGAATGTAGTTAGAGCGTGGCTGCGGCTGTGTAATACAGTCATTGCCCCACTCCTGACATGTTTGCAGCGCGGACAGCATGCTATGATGTGACCAGCGCTGAACTAATGAGTGTTGGCACTGAAAACAGAGAACATGGCGGGCGCACTGCAAAACACCCCCATGTTCTCTGTCTTCAGTGCCGGCGCTCAGTAGTGCAATGCTGGGCACATCACATCATGTTGACCGTGCGCATGCACTTGATGTCAGGAGCGGGGCAATGACTGTATTACACAGCCGCAGCCCCGCCCTAACGGCGGAGATCAGAGAAACCTCTCATCTCTGCCGCCATTCCCCTGAATCAAAGCTAGGTGAAAATGAGAAGGGGGATGCCCTTTTGATCACGTCAAAGGGAATCCCTGTGACGCGATCGAGGGACATACCATATATTGGCAGACAGCCCAGGGTCCGTTGAAGGACCCCAGGGCTGTCTGAACATATTTCCTGTTAGGGCATACTTAGGTCTGTCCTAACAACTGCCTGTGTACTATCAGTATATAGATATATTCCAGTGTACTATCAGTATATAGATACATGCCTGTGTACTATCAGTATATAGATATATGCCTGTGTACTATCAGTATATAGATACATGCCAGTATATTCAAGTTTAAAAAAATATAGTAATGTTAAATAAAAAAAGTAAGCAAAAAATACACACACTTTTTTTACAATAAACCTTAAAATAAGTCTCTATACATAAAATATACACACATTCAGTATCGTTGCGACCGTAGTAACACATTTATAGCGTCATTTATGATGTTTACGCAGTTATAAAATAAAACCTGCTTTCTTTCACTTATTAATGTGAGGCACGAGGTGTTATGAATTTTGAACCTCCATTAATAGTAATTAACCCCATCATGTACCTCACACATTAACCCAATGTTGTCCATTATGATTGAGGAACATGATGGGGTTAATTACTATTAATGTGCGGCACATGGAGGTTCAAACATCATCATCACCTCGTGTCTCACATCAGAAAATGGAGGAACTTTTTTTTTTGTATTATTGTTGGCAAAGTATCGTTTTGGTATGGACTATCGCAATACTACACGAAGTATCGGCATCAAAGTCCAAATTGTGGTATCATGACAACCCTAACTGGGTGTGGAAAAGCCTGGGCCCACCAGAAGAAATTATTTTTGGAGCCCACTCTTCATCTGTACAGAAGATGTCCACATCCACTCTCAACTGCATCATAATGAATAGGGTTTGTCCATGCCTGACAACCCCTCTGACATATATTAGTCAATTACTATTTAAAGGGTTGTCCTCATCACAGAAAATGATGTCGCATCACTAGGATATACCACCGCTTTCTGATCGGTGGGGGGGGGGGGTACAACTACCGTCACCAATAGGACCCTGAGATTAAGAGGCCCGCAGTTATGCATGAGTGCTGCGTACCCATAAAAGTCTTTACCACTGTGCAGCGAACTGCAGCACAGCCCCATTTACTGTACAGCGGATGGGCTTGTGTAGGGAAAAACTGTTGTGAAGGGGCCACCGTGCTGAACGCCCCTTTATTATGAGGAATGGTAAGGGTACCGGCACCCATCAGGAAGTGATGGCATATCCTCGCGTTATGCCATCACTTTATGTGATGGGACTAGCCATTTAAGCAATTGGCTTATTCATTTTCCGAGAGTGGCTTCAAAACGAAACTTTACACTTATTCATTGATGCCAAGGCCGGCCGTATGTTGGCTGATGCCCTATGTGGTAGTTTCCGTTGGCACCCCCCTATATATTGTCCTATCATACAGTGTACCAATAACCGTACCATACAGTGTCTAATTATTTGCACCATACAGTGTGGCACCCAAATAACCGTGCCATAAGTTGGTCATAACTCGAAAAGTAGAAAAAAATGCAGTCTAAATACGGGCATCGGCGCCAGGCTGAAGAGAATCAGGAACAGAGTCAAGTGAGTAGGATCTAGGAGATCTTTTATGAAGAAGACGACACGTTTCTGGACCGGACTGGTCCCTTCGTCAGGTCAGTATACAACCTGACGAAGGGACCAGTCTGGTCCAGAAACGCGTCGTCTTAAAATATCTCCTAGATCCTACTCACTTGACTCTGTTCCTGATCCTCTTCGGCCTGGCGCCGATGTTCGTATTTAGTCTGAATTTTTTTCCTACTTTTTGAGTTATACTTTGTCCCAGGTACTAAGGCATTAGCACCTAGGGACTGCAGTGGGTGGCAGCTGGCGACCTACACTTCACCACATCATATTTAGTCTCGGAGGAGCACCGCCATCCCCTCACCTTTTTGGTCATATAACACTTTTATACAGTCACGTAAATAATAATGCTATACAAACCTACCACCACTATCAAACACCGCAACAAGTCCTACGTAAATATCGCCATACAGTGCTCAAATACCAACATACAGCCGCCAAATAACAGCTCCATATAGAAAATAATGTAATAACAATGCAATGTCTAAATGTAACTGGTAGAGATTCATGCTGCTCACAAACCGGGGGTACTAAACCTTCTATAGCGCCCCTTCCCCCTGGGGCGGGCACCGATGCGACCTGTGCGGCTGCAAAAATCTCTTGAACCACCACAGGTTAAAACCTTCCACTGAGGTGCAATGTAAAGAAGAGGAAAAAGTAAGATTCCTCCTAACGGCACGGCACAATAATATGATAGATCGAGCCATTAGGAGACTGCGTGAGTGGCGATTCTCCACTCTGTATTGATGTAAAGCAGGATCATTGTCTCCCATCTATTGTTACATGGGGCGACGGCTGCACGCCTGGAGGCACAGCGCTGCATAAGCATCCTGTACGTTTTAATTAGTGTTTTTCAGCTTAACACCCAGCTCTGTAATTTGGAATATTTTTCTTCCTTTGGTTTTTTTTTTATGCATCTTCAGATCTAACAGAGATGTTTGATTCTACAACAACAAACACTGGCGGGAAGACTGCACGCAGCTGACGACGGAAATCTGAGATAATAACCTGTCCCAGATAATGAATACGTTCCTTAAGTCAGCAGCAGAGTTAAAGGGGTTGTACAGAATTAGAAAGACGTAACTGCTTTCTTCCAAAAACAGCGCCACACCTGTCGGCAGGTTGTATTTGGTATTGCAACGCAGCCCTGCTCAGAGCTGAGCTGCAAAATGATGAAAGTCGGCCAAACCTTACGATTTCGGCTGGACCAGGCCACTATCTAATGTGTATGGGGTTGTTCTGACCCTCCTTGAAGGCAGATGTCGGGGTAAAGAAGGATCGGGCATGTTGGATTTCAACATGACGGATGCTTTGTTCCCACCGAAGAGGAGTCTGGCGACGGCTTATTCCCCTCTCCCCACTGAAAACCCATTCACAATCAGATTTGTTCGGGTGACAGTTATCTAAAGAGTATGGCTACCTTTATCCGTGAGGGTTAGTGCCCGGTTTAGTGTAAAAAGTATGGGATAGTGTTACATTTAGTGTTAGAAGTGAGGTTAAGGGTTGCGAGCCAGGCCCCATAACCCCCTCGATCAGATCGGACATAAAAAAAAGAAATAATAATTAATTTACCATTCCACCTCTCCACAAGGGGTCCAACCCTGAATCCTTCTCAGGCCGCCACATGTCTGCGCTGCGTGACCTTGTATGCCCCGTGGCGCAGACCTTTGCCAAGGCCAGTCGTAGTCCGACCCTCGATCATTACGCCACTGCTTTTCTGCCCACTTATGGCCAAAGAAAATTCATGGTCTCCTTTCTACACAGATACTATGCCTAGGGGCGCAGCCATAGAGGTTGCAGATGTAGCAGGTACATCCGCGCCCGGTGACTAAGGGGCCCCGAGGATCATCTACCACATGAGGGAACAGCAGTGTTACAAAGCGCACAAAATGTCATTAGAAGAGAACTATTTCGTATACAGCAGTGGGGACCATCCCCACCAGTCAGTGACATGTGACCTCTATAATCAGGTTATATCTGGTGACAATAGACTTCAGAACATACCAAAATAAATTGACGGGGAGATCCTCTTCTGTTTGTGTTTCATAAGCAAAGAATGTAGCAACGTGGAGGTGTTATAAACTCATTAGGAGACATTATTTCAAGCCAGAAATAATTTATAGATGGATTGAAAAAAAAGCGCAATGTCCTTGAGAAGCTCATCATCACTACACAAATAGCCTCGGTAGACAGACAGGAGCCATTTACCAACACAATACTTTGCCTTCAAAATGCCATATACGACCAGATCACGTTTTAGCGGACAGCAAAACTTCATATACAATCATGTTTACTCTGTACAGTAGTTTTATCCAGCAAATGGGACCCAAAAAATGATTTTGTAGCCACAAAATGCATTTTGTCGCCCACAAATTACATTTTGTCCCCCGACAAAGTGCATTTTGTCCCTCACAAAATTCATTTTGTAAAGAAAATAGATCTGAAATTCCGTTGCATCAAATAAATATGACACTCATGAATATAACTTTTTAGATGCCACCAAGCCCTGATAACCTGCAGGTATGGCATAAACTAGGGCACCCAGCGATGGCCTAACTTACAGTGCAACACCGCATTGCTAACCTCTTGCCATCACGTCATTCTCTTGTATATAAAAAAGGTATGCAAGCTGGATTGTCAAAAATAATCTACTATTCACATGGTGCTAGAAATTTTAGGGGTCCCAGAGCAGTTGCCCATTGACATTTTGGTCCTAGAACAACACCCTCGTTGCATTGGACGTCTCAGGATGGTTGAGCACCACTTGTAAATATCATTTTTCTTCATTGTTGACTATTTTTAGGGCTTACGGACATCATAGAGGGGGGTCTTCCACTCGGGACCACACTCTATAAGTCAACTTTGGTGGCATTGGCCCGCCCATGTATTATATGGACGGCCATTCATTTCAATGACCGCCATGCAATACTACATATACAAAGGGGTTGTCATGTTAAGACAATCCCTTTACGATAGTTCTGGTAGGAGACGTGTGCCACTATCATGCCACATACGCAGAATTGATGCGAGTCAATGAAACCCATGATGCGACACACACAAAAAGTTTCACCATTTCAGCCATGACAGAACACAATCAAAATGATAAACAACGATTCCATCGAAAAATTGGGGGGCAAAATAAATTTGCGCCACTATAAAGTATGCAGGTAGCATGATTCGGCTCAAGATTTTCAGCGCAAGTCTATATCTGGTCCGGCCGAAAGCCCAAGAACGTCTTTTAGGTTTGGATTGTGAATTATTTGTCGAAGCCACGGTCACTAATAATGATAAAATAAGCAATAACTGAGACATATCTTACACAAATAAACCTCGCGCTGGAGATACGGGGGCACTCTGGACTGTTGATCCGGCTCCTGAGTGCCTCGTTGTGTTAATACTAACATTCATTACACAAGACGAGAAGCTGAGATTTCCATAAATAAACGCTGAGGCCTGTTAATAATTTGTGGGGGGGGGGGGGGGGGGGACCGCCCGTTCCAACTATCTCCTGCATCCACAAATTCCCTGACCCAGGCACCATTTTCAGGATCAGCAAGTTCGGCTTGCACAGGACGAGGAAATGTTTGCCTTGGGTCTGCTCCACCAGCACTGCGAACACCTCTCCTCTGTGTGGGTTCCATTCACAACAGTCAATGTGTTAGCAATTGATGACCAGTAATAGTTTCCTTCTGCTCCCCAGAGCTGGCAAATTGTCCTTAGCAGGACTTGAATGAGAAGGATATTGGGTATGGTGGTGCGGCTAGGGTTAAGCACTCCGGCAGACAGCATGCTGTAAATTGCCCTGCTGCGATGAAAGAAATGTTTGTGTGCTGAAAAGAATATAGAGTTGTCGGAGATAACCAGGACTCGACACATTCAGGAGACGTACAATGTGTAAAAGTATCAAACAAACCCTTTCACTTATATATTCTATATACTTTAAATCATTATGGGGAAGCCATCTTGCTGCAACGCAAGTTCCAGAGATTTGCTTTACAGCAGACACTGGGACATAATGGAGAGTGTAGTGAGCATGCTCTGAGTCATGTCACTGTGCAGGGAGAAGGAGGAGGAGCTAAGCTGTGCCGATCACCTTATGATCACCTTGTGTTTTACTTGTCATAGTAACCCCACTCTCTGATGATAATGAGAGGACTGCTGACCCTAACCCCAAATCTGCATATTTTCTTAACACTATGAAGTTACATATACTTACCCCGCCTCGTTCCAGCGCTGTCTTTCCCCGCCGGCTGCTGCCGCAATGGATCTCTTGGCAAGGCTGCCGCACTGCACATGCTCAGAGCGCACAGCCGTCCGACCAATCAGAGTATTAAGTGCTTTACTTAAAGCGCCAGTACGCTGGCCTAAGGCCTTGTTCACACTGAGTTTTTTTGGCTTGGATTTTGACGCTTTTGGACATGGACACGTGGACATGAGGGGTCCTCCAGTGCAAGAGACGCTCTTTGTAGCCCCTGTCTGATCTGGCTAGTGGATGAGGGTTTTGAATGGAGGATTTCCTCTCTAAAAACTAAAAATTTCCTAATAGGGTATTTGAAAATGGGGTTTCTATAGCGGACAATCCATTTAGAGAAGGTTTTTCCCAGCTCACGCATATTGGGGCATTTAACCAACACCCCAAAGTAAACCCCCATTAAAAATGGATTGTTTGTCATTGGCCACCTAGCCCTGGAAAGACCAAAAATCCATCTGGACCAGTCTATGTACCGGCTTGGTAATGATCATTCAAGTAATATTATCAACTGATAATTGTCCAAAGCCAATGGGATCATTTCTTACCGGAGTCTTTTAGCCACTGTCTGTGACCAGCTTTACACAATACGGGCTACCTTCCTGACACTGTGTCAACAACCACACAGCCCACACAGTAGAGAGAGACGATGTGTAAGGTATTGGTACACACAGTCTCTCATCTCCACAACCTTCCCACTGCTCCTCCTGCAAATCCTTCTAAACATGTGGCTGGAGAATAAAATCGACACCTTCACAGTTTTTGCAATTCTCAGTATAATTATTGGGAGGGACATATTTTATTTTATGAGCGACATCAGCGGGTTTTGCTACAGGACAGATTTAGGGTCCCGCACTCCTGACGGAGAATGGTTTGTAGCGGGGGATCAGGCTGGGGTGTATCACCACCTCCATCCTGCCCTAATTAGAAGGCAGGTCATCTTTAATGTGATGCCAGAAGACAGATCAGCATTACAATCTTGTTTGAAGTGAGGCACATGAGGACGAGGCATATCAAGAGGATGAAGTCATCACTGCACTGAATGCCTAATTTACCCCTATTGAAGCAATCTGGGGCTGTTGCCTGCAGTCTCTTTCAATTACATCAAGATTACGGATATCCAGCCTGGTTTTACGGAGTCTGATCTGAAACACGTTCTGCAGCCATAATCCCAGTTTACTGAGCTGTGAATACCTTACTAAGAACAACAGTCAGCATTACTGACCCACAGAGCTTGCAATTGTTCTTGGTTAGAGTAGGCCAACAGGCTCTAAGTACACAGGGGATTGTCTAGACTGGATACACTTGCGGCAAACTCTCAGCTGTGAGAAGTATTAGGACGGTTTTGCAGCCTCCGGATGTAATCCAGAATGTTTTCATTCACTGGTAGCAAGCAGAGATCTAGAGAAATAGTGAGGAATTGGAACATAATGTCTAAAAGTTGCAGAACTTTTTATTATACAATGATTAAAGCAAATGATCAGAAGAGCAGATCTTCTGACACGGATTCCACTCCACCTGTTATGACGTGATGTGAGTACACCCCATGTCTACTAAGTGCCGAGAAGGCTCAAAAGGTATGGCTCCTTGCCCCTGCAACTCCCTTCAAGCAGGAAGAAGTGGGGCAGTTGGCAGAGATGGGAGGGAGCACAGCATATACTCATTAGTTATGTGGCGCCTTATAGTCCACACGTGGCAACTCTCTAAGAATCTCCGGGACACTCCTCGAAAAATGGTCCTGTGAGAAAAGGAAAATCCCCCGGGTACCCCACGTCCTGGCACCTCTCCCCGATCCTGCATTCCCCTTTACTCCCCGGTGCCACTGCAGACAGCGTCCTGGTGCCGGGGTCGACAAAATGGGGGGAGGAGTGAATGGTCTAAGAACTGTATTTATTTTGGGTCTGGGATTCTGTATTTATTTAGGGGTCTGGTTTGGGTCCATTTTTATTTAGAGGGTCATTATTTATTTAAGGATCTGGTCTAGGGTCTGTTTTTATTTACGGGGTCTGGTCTGGAGTCCGTTTTTATTTGGGGGGCCTGGTTTGGAGTCTGTATTAATTTAGGGGGTATGGTTTGGGGTTTGTTTATTTAGGGGGTCTGGTCTGTATTTAGAGGATCTGGTCTGCAGTCTGTATTTATTTTGGGGTCTGGGATTCTCTATTTATTTAGGGGTCTGGTTTGGAGTCTGTATTTATTTTGGGGTCAGGGATACTGTATTTAGGGGTCTTGTCTGGGGTCCATTTTTATTTAGGGGGTCTGGGGTCTTTATTTATTTAGGGATCTGGTCTTGGGTCTGTTTTTATTTACGAGGTCTGGAGTCCGTTTTTATTTGGGGGGGTCTCGTTTGGAGTCTGTATTTATTTTGGGGGTCTGGTTTGGAGTCTATTTATTTAGGGGGTCTGGTTCGGAGTCTGTATTTAGGGGGTCTGGTTCTGGGTATGTATTTATTTAGGGGGTCTGGTTTCTAGTCTGTATTTAGGGGGTCTAGTTCTGAGTATGTATTTATTTAGGGGGTCTGGTTCGGAGTCTGTATTTATTTAGGGGGTCTGGTTTGGGGGTCTGTATTTATTTAGGGGGTCTGGTTTGGGGGTCTGTATTTATTTAGGGGGTCTGGTTCGGAGTCTGTATTTATTTAGGGGGTCTGGTTCGGAGTCTGTATTTATTTAGGGGGTCTGGTTCTGAGTATGTATTTATTTAGGGGGTCTGGTTCGGAGTCTGTATTTATTTAGGGGGTCTGGTTCTGAGTATGTATTTATTTAGGGGGTCTGGTTCGGAGTATGTATTTATTTAGGGGGTCTGGTTTGGAGTCTGCATTTAGGGGGTCTGGTTCTGAGTATGTATTTATTTAGGGGGTTTGGTTTCTAGTCTGTATATAGGGGGTCTGGTTTGGGGGTCTGTATTTATTTAGGGGGTCTGGTTCGTAGTATGTATTTATTTAGGGGGTCTGGTTTGGAGTCTGTATTTATTTAGGGGGTCTGGTTTGGAGTCTGTATTTAGGGGGTCTGGTTCTGAGTATGTATTTATTTAGGGGGTCTGGTTCAGAGTATGTATTTATTTAGGGGGTCTGATTTGGGGTCTATTTGTTTAGGGCTCTGCGGTCTGATTTCATTTTGCGATGTGATGAGGGGGGTGGGTCTTATGCATTATTTGTTATTTAAATGCCTTAGTTTGGGGTCATATTTGATATAAATGGATGGAGCGTAATTGGAAAATATCATTCAACACTTTTCAGTATCACTCTGATGTGGCTTCTCAATAGATGACATGTATGATATAGCCCTTTGAAGGAAATGTGAACACAGTTAGTAGCTTACTTCTTTTCCACGGTATCGGTGCTCTCTTCGCTTATGTCATCAGAACAATACCTCTGTTTCTATGTTTTCACTGTTATCAATGGGACATGGTGTAGATCCAAATCACCATCCATATCAAAGCTGACGCATATACACACACAAGAAGTGATGTCATTCGTGAGTTGAAGTCCCAACAGTGACCTTGTGATGCAGGAAGTGTTGTCATGAGGTCACTAGAGCTGCAGGATTTGGGTCTGTAATTTTAGGCACTAACTAGAGATAAGGTTTTAGTAACTTTTTATATTTTTTAAGTCCATTACTCCTAAAGATTGCTTGGTAGACTAATAATGACCACACGTCAGACAAGTTTACAAGTTTTCTTTGTGCTGACATTATAATAATATTACAGGCGGATGAGTCAACGCTCCCAAACTGCTCAGGGTATAAAACCCTTTAAACAGAAAGCATTTCAATTATAACACTAAGCACTTGTTATAGCTTTCTGGTTAACATCAAAGTTTTAGGCGAGGTGAAACCAACCAATAAATCTTGTCTTATTCTAAATTTCTCAAGAGCTGCAAGAGGCCACATTCATGTCACAGAGCGTCTCCTGCAAATTCATGAAGAATTACAGAACGGATCTATCAAGATAATGCGAATGCTTAACTGCACAAGGAAAGAGAGGAATATTCCGAGCGATATGTCATGATAAGACAATGCGGAGCAAAACTGTGTGGGGTTTTATAACCACATGTGAGGTTCATTTTAAGTTATGTATAGTGTGGTGGGAAACGGAATTTATATTATGTATACAGAATGGCAGACACATTTATACACCCAGCACCGGTTACATTACTCACTCAGAGACTTTCGCTCCAACTTCACTACATTTTTGAAGTATGTAGGGGGGATATAGACAAATAACCTTATATAGATTTATGGAACTGCATTTACTTACATATAAAATTTGTCAGAGTCCCTATGTATGTACATGAATTACATTACTTATCCTGAGTTACATCCTGTATTGTACTCCAGAGCTGTACTCACTATTCTGCTGGTGGAGTCACTGTGTACATACATTACATTACTTATCCTGTACTGACCCTGAGTTACATCCTGTATTATACTGCAGAGCTGCACTCACTATTCTGCTGGTGGTGTCACTGTGTACATACATTACTTATCCTGTACTGATCCTGAGTTATATCCTGTATTATACTCCAGAGCTGTACTCACTATTCTGCTGGTGGAGTCACTGTGTACATACATTACATTACTTATCCTGTACTGATCCTGAGTTACATCCTGTATTATATTCCAGAGCTGCACTCACTATTCTGCTGGTGGAGTCACTGTGTACATACATTACATTACTTATCCTGTACTGATCCTGAGTTACATCCTGTATTATATTCCAGAGCTGCACTCACTATTCTGCTGGTGGAGTCACTGTGTACATACATTACATTACTTATCCTGTACTGATCCTGAGTTATATCCTGTATTATACTCCAGAGCTGCACTCACTATTCTGCTGGTGGAGTCACTGTGTACATACATTACATTACTTATCCTGTGCTGATCCTGAGTTACATCCTGTATTATACTCCAGAGCTGCACTCACTATTCTGCTGGTTGAGTACCTGTGTACATACATTACATTACTTATCCTGTACTGATCCTGAGTTACATCCTGTATTATACTCCAGAGCTGCACTCACTATTCTGCTGGTGGAGGCACTGTGTACAAAACATTACATATCCTGTACTGATCCTGAGTTATACTCCAGAGCTGCACTCACTATTCTGCTGGTGGAGTCACTGTGTACATACATTACATATCCTGTACTGATCCTGAGTTATACTCCAGAGCTGCACTCACTATTCTGCTGGTGGAGTCACTGTGTACATACATTACATATCCTGTACTGATCCTGAGTTATATCCTGTATTATACTCCAGAGCTGCACACACTATTCTGCTGGTGGAGTCACTGTGTACATACATTACATTACTTATCCTGTACTGATCCTGAGTTACATCCTGTATTATACTCCAGAGCTGCACTCACTATTCTGCTGGTGGAGTCACTGTGTACATACATTACTTATCCTGTACTGATCCTGAGTTACATCCTGTATTATACTCCAGAGCTGCACTCACTATTCTGCTGGTGGAGTCACTGTGTACATAACATTACTTATCCTGTACTGATCCTGAGTTACATCCTGTATTATACTCCAGAGCTGCACTCACTATTCTGCTGGTGGAGTCACTGTGTACATACATTACATTACTTATCCTGTACTGATCCTGAGTTACATCCTGTATTATACTCCAGAGCTGCACTCACTATTCTGCTGGTGGAGTCACCGTGTACATACATTACATTACTTATCCTGTGCTGATCCTGAGTTATATCCTGTATTATACTCCAGAGCTGCACTCACTATTCTGCTGGTGGAGTCACTGTGTACATACATTATATTACTTATCCTGTACTGATCCTGAGTTACATCCTGTATTATACTCCAGAGCTGCACTGCACTCACTATTCTGCTGGTGGAGTCACTGTGTACATACATTACATTACTTATCCTGTACTGATCCTGAGTTACATCCTGCATTATACTCCAGAGCTGCACTCACTATTCTGCTGGTGGAGTCACTGTGTACATACATTACTTATCCGGTACTGATCCTGCGTTATATCCTGTATTATACTCCAGAGCAAGATAGATATGAGGATAGATAGATAGATAGATAGATAGATAGATAGATAGATAGATAGATAGATGAGTCTTAATAGAGAATAGCTAAAGAGTAAGGCCTCATTTACACGAGCGTATTATACGCGCGTGCGACGCGCGTGCTTTTCACGCGTGTCGTACGCACCTATAATAGTCTATGGGGCTGTTTAGACGATGCGTGAATTTTGCGCTGCGTGAGTGCGTTGCGTAAAACTCACGACATGTTCTATATTCTTGCGTTTTTCACGCAACACGCACCCATTGACTTCAATGGGTGCGTGAAAACAACGCATGCCACACTGACGGTCCTGCGTTGCATGCGCGAAAATCACGCAAGAGCTGTCAAACTCCTGAATGTAAACAGAAAAGCACCACGTGCTTTTCTGGTTACAAACATCCAAACGGAGTGTCAAATTCGAGATGAGCGCACCGAACTTCACCGGGTTCGGCCAAACTCGTTTTGACCGAAACCGGTAAAAAATGTTCGGGTACGCGACGTCAGGAGACAGTCACTGTCCACGGTGCTGAAAGCGTTAAACTGGTTCAGCACCATGGACAGTGACTTCCGCTCCGAAAATCCATGAACCTGTAAAAAAAAAAAAAAGTTCTGACTTACCGATAACTCCGGTCCGACCTCCCGGGATGACAGTTAAGTCCAAGTGACAGCTGCAGCCAATCACAGGCCAAGCACAGGCTGCAGCCAATCACAGGCTGCAGCGGTCTCATGGACTGCGGCGTCATCCTGGGAGGTGGGGCCGGATGACAAGAGTGGGACGCGTCACCAAGGCAACGGCCGGGAGCCCGGACTGGGGGAAGCAGGAAGTTCTTGGTAAGTATGAAAGTCTTTTTTTATTCACAGGTTGGTGTATATTGTGTTCGGCATTCACTGTCGAGGGTGCTGAAAGAGTTACTGCCGATCAGTTAGCTCTTTCAGCACCTTGGACAGTGACGGGCGTCGACTAGCCTCATCTCTATGATGGCGGCTGCGTGAAAATCACGCAGCCGCGCATCATACACGGATGACACACGGAGCTGCCAAGTGCCTTTTGCGCGCGCAAAACGCAGCGTTTTTTGCGCACGCAAAACGCACACGCTCGTGTAAATGAGGCCTAACTGTGTTAACAATGTAAATGGCAGGTAAGTATACCATGGGGGTAGTGACTTATATTTCAGACATCCACCATAGAAGTATGGAGACCCTGGCAGCGGCCGGACCCTTTGTTACCAGGATTGGGCAGGAATCCATCAGATGGGGGTGTGATATATTTTGACACGTCTCCTCGTTTCACAGCTGAAACAATATGATAAATGTCTCTGTGTTTTTCTCCTTCTACACGACGGGGCTGCCAATTAATCACTTACAGCATTTTGTTACAATTCCACTAATGCCAGTGTGATGAGATTGTAGACTTAATGAGCTTCCCTCGCCCTCGCCAGCAAATTAGCTCCAAGTACCAGGAGCGCACACACAATTTCCCCAAAATAATGTGAAAAGACGTAAGCCACAAGCGAGCCGGTCCTCCTGCTAATTATTACGTGACAACAGAACATGGTAATGACAGTCCCCAAGTACCAGGCCCAGAATTCTGATGAGTTCTGTGCCAGCGGGTCACTTTACGGATGACTCATTGTCTGTACGTCATGTAGTAGGCAGCCATGTTGTCCTCTAAGGGTATGTTCACAAGAGGTCATTACGTCCGTACTTAAAACATAATTACAGTACGGGACAGTTGTCCTGCAGCAAGGCAGGGACTCCTAGCGTCGTACATCACTATGATGCTAGGAGCCCGGCTCCCTGCACGGTGTTCGGTCCGGGACTTCTGGCCGAAATACGTCCGTCAATTACGGACGTAATGACCTCGTGTGAACATACCCTAACCAAGAAAATGTCATACACGAAGCTGGAATAACCATAGGAAGGGAAACTAAGGTTGTGTTCACACAGAGTTTTTCGCAGGCGGAATTTCTGGATCAAAATTCCGTTTGGAAGTTTGAGGCAGAATTTCCTCTCCCTGCACGCTGATTTTCTCGCGGTTTTTCGCCCGCGGGCATAAAACGCAGCGAAATAGGCTTTCTCTGCCCTCCATTGATGTCAATGGGAGGTCAGAGGAGTAAGCGCCCGAAGATAGGGCATGTCTCTTCTTTCTCCCGCGAGACGGTTTTACCGCTCGCGGGAAAAAGACACCTCCGCCTCCCATTGGAATCAATGGGAGGCATTTTCAGGCCGTTTTTGCTGAGTTTTGCGGCGCGGTTTCAGCGTCAAAAAACTTGTCAAAAAAACTCTGTGTGAACATAGCCTAAGGGTATGTTCACACGCAGTGTTTTCAGGCGTATTTTTACGCCTCGAAAAACGCCTGAAAAAAATGGAAGCTGAACGCCTACAAACATCTGCCCATTGAAATCAATGGGAAAAATAGCATTTAGTTCATACGGGGCGTCTTTTTACGCCTCTGTTTTAAAAAACGGAGCATAAGGGCCAATTCACACAGATTTTTTGGATGCAGAAACCGCGATGCAAAACGCGCCAAAAAACGGCCGAAAATACCACCCATTGATTTCAATGGGAGGCGGAGGCGGTTTTTTCCCACAAGCGGAAAAACCGGCTCGCGGGAAAAAGAAGAGACATGCCCTATCTTCAGGCATTCACGCCTCTGACCTCCCATTGACATCAATGGGAGGCAGAGAAAGCATATTTTGCGTAGTTTTGCCCGCGGCGCTCAATGGCCATGGGTGAAAAACGTAGTGATTTTTGAGGCAGAAATTCTGCCTGAAAAAAACGCAGTGTGAACCCGGCCTAGGGTATGTACACACGCTCAGTCAAAATGGCTGAAAATTACGGAGCTGTTTTCAGAGATGACAGCCTCTGATTTTCAGGCGTTTTTAAAGTTGAAAATGAAGCTTCTTTTAAATTTGGAGTTTCTTTTGAGGCTTCTTTTGAGGCGTTTTCAAAGTGTTCAATATACAATCAGCTCCAAAAAACGCCTCAAGAAGGGACATGCCCTACTTCTTAGGTCACTAATGAGCAGTACAGTCAGTAATAGAAATACCATCAGCAAGTCATCCCTAACAATCGAAAATAACAATTTACCACATTGCAATAGAGTACAACTCTGATAATCTGGCGGCATGCTCCTCCCCAGTTATTTTGTTGTACATAGGGGGCAGTATTAGGGCATGGCCCCACGTGGCGGATTTCCTCCGCAACTGTCCGCATCAATGCCGCACAGAATCTGCGTTGCAGATTCTGCGGCGGATCTGCCCAAAATGTGAAGTAAATTGATGCGGACGAGCTGATGCGGACTGCGGTAAAAGTACTTCCCTTCTCTCTATCAGTGCAGGATAGAGAGAAGGGACAGCACTTTCCCTAGTGAAAGTAAAAGAATTTCATACTTACCGGCCGTTGTCTTGGTGACGCGTCCCTCTTTCGGCATCCAGCCCGACCTCCCTGGATGACGCGGCAGTCCATGTGACCGCTGCAGCCTGTGATTGGCCTGTGATTGGCTGCAGCCTGTGATTGGCCTGTGATTGGCTGCAGCCGTCACTTAGACTGAAACGTCATCCTGGGAAGCCGGACTGGAGGAAGAAGCAGGGAGTTCTGGGTAAGTATGAACTTCTATTTTTTTACAGGTTGCTGTATATTGTGATCGGTAGTCACTGTCCAGGGTGCAGAAACAGTTACTGCCGATCGCTTAACTCTTTCAGCACCCTGGACAGTGACTATTTACTGACGTCTCCTAGCAACGCTCCCGTAATTGACTTCCTCAGTCTGGCTGTAGACCTAGAAATACATAGGTCCAGCCAGAATGAAGAAATGTCATGTCAAAAAAGCAAGACGCATCCGCAGCACACATAACATGTGCATGACAGCTGCGGACTTCATTGCGGAATTTAGAATCTCCATTGAAGTCAATGGAGAACTTCCGCCATGAGTCCGCAACCAGTCCGCCACTGCTCCGCAACATCCATTGTATGCTGCGGACACCAAATTTTCAGCCTCGTCTAAAGGAAGCCTACTAAATAGAAGTGGAAGTCAATGGAGAAACGGCTCCGCTGCGGATTAACGCTGCAGAGTGTCGGCAGCGGAATTCAAGAGCAATTCCGCCACGTGGGGCTTTTCCCTTATAGTAGTTATATTCTTGTATATAGGGGGGCAGTATTATAGTAGTTATATTATTGTATATAGAAGCAGTATTATAGTGGTTATATTCTTGTATACAGGGGCAGTATTATAGTAGTTATATTCTTGTATATAGGGGGCAGTATTATAGTAGTTATATTCTTGTATATAGGAGCAGTATTATAGTAGTTATATTCTTGTATATAGGGGGAGTATTATAGTAGTTATATTCTCGTATATAGGAGCAGTATTATAATAGTTATATTCTTGTATATAGAGGCCAGTATTATAGTAGTTATATTCTTGTATATAGGAGCAGTATTATAGTAGTTATATTCTTGTATATAGGGGCAGTATTATAGTAGTTATATTCTTGTATATAGGGCCAGTATTATAGTAGTTATATTCTTGTATATAGGAGACTGTAGTATAGTAGTTATATTCTTGTATATAGGGGGCAGTATTATAGTAGTTATATTCTTGTATATAGGGGCAGTATTATAGTAGTTATATTCTTGTATATAGGAGCAGTATTATAGTAGTTATATTCTTGTATATAGGAGCAGTACTATAGTAGTTATACTCTTGTATATAGGGGGCAGTATTATAGTAGTTATATTCTTGTATATAGGGGGCAGTATTATAGTAGTTATATTCTTGTATATAGGGGACAGTATTATAGTAGTTATATTCTTGTATATAGCGGGCAGTATTATAGTAGTTATATTCTTGTATATAGGGGCAGTATTATAGTAGTTATATTCTTGTATATAGGGAGCAGTATTATAGTAGTATATTCTTGTATATAGGGAGCAGTATTATAGTAGTTATATTCTTGTATATATGGGCAGTATTATAGTAGTTATATTCTTGTATATAGGAGCAGTATTATAGTAGTTATATTCTTGTATATAGGGGGGCAGTATGATAGTAGTTATATTATTGTATATAGAAGCAGTATTATAGTGGTTATATTCTTGTATACAGGGGCAGTATTATAGTAGTTGTATTCTTGTATATAGGGGGCAGTATTATAGTAGTTATATTCTTGTATATAGGAGCAGTATTATAGTAGTTATATTCTTGTATATAGGGGGCAGTATTATAGTAGTTATATTCTTGTATATAGGGGGAGTATTATAGTAGTTATATTCTCGTATATAGGAGCAGTATTATAATAGTTATATTCTTGTATATAGAGGCCAGTATTATAGTAGTTATATTCTTGTATATAGGAGCAGTATTATAGTAGTTATATTCTTGTATATAGGGGCAGTATTATAGTAGTTATATTCTTGTATATAGGGCCAGTATTATAGTAGTTATATTCTTGTATATAGGAGACAGTAGTATAGTAGTTATATTCTTGTATATAGGGGGCAGTATTATAGTAGTTATATTCTTGTATATAGGGGCAGTATTATAGTAGTTATATTCTTGTATATAGGAGCAGTATTATAGTAGTTATATTCTTGTATATAGGAGCAGTACTATAGTAGTTATACTCTTGTATATAGGGGGCAGTATTATAGTAGTTATATTCTTGTATATAGGGGGCAGTATTATAGTAGTTATATTCTTGTATATAGGGGACAGTATTATAGTAGTTATATTCTTGTATATAGCGGGCAGTATTATAGTAGTTATATTCTTGTATATAGGGGCAGTATTATAGTAGTTATATTCTTGTATATAGGGACAGTATTATAGTAGTTATATTCTTGAATATAGGAGCAGTATTATAGTAGTTATATTCTTGTATATAGGAGAAGTATTATAGTAGTTATATTCTTGTATATAGGGGCAGTATTATAGTAGTTATATTCTTGTATATAGGGGCAGTATTATAGTAGTTATATTCTTGTATATGGGGGCAGTATTATAGTAGTTATATTCTTGTATATAGGGGGCAGTATTATAGTAGTTATATTCTTGTATATAGGAGGCAGTATTATAGTAGTTATGTTCTTGTATATAGGAGCAGTATTATAGTAGTTATGTTCTTGTATATAGGGGCAGTATTATAGTAGTTATATTCTTGTATGTAGGAGCAGTATTATAGTAGTTATATTCTTGTATATAGGGGGCAGTATTATAGTAGTTATATTCTTGTGTATAGGGGGCAGTATTATAGTAGTTATATTCTTGTATATAGGAGGCAGTATTATAGTAGTTATATTCTTGTATATAGGAGGCAGTATTATAGTAGTTATATTCTTGTATATAGGAGCAGTATTATAGTAGTTATATTCTTGTATATAGGAGCAGTATTATAGTAGTTATATTCTTGTATATAGGGGCAGTATTATAGTAGTTATATTCTTGTATGTAGGAGCAGTATTATAGTAGTTATATTCTTGTATATAGGGGCAGTATTATAGTAGTTATATTCTTGTATATAGGGGCAGTATTATAGGAGTTATATTCTTGTATATAGGAGCAGTATTATAGTAGTTATATTCTTGTATATAGGGAGCAGTATTATACTAGTTATATTCTTGTATATAGGGGCAGTATTATAGTAGTTATATTCTTGTATGTAGGAGCAGTATTATTCTTGTATATAGGAGGCAGTATTATAGTAATTATATTCTTGGATATAGGGGGCAGTATTATAGTAGTTATATTCTTGTATATAGGGGCAGTATTATAGTAGTTATATTCTTGTATATAGGAGCAGTATTATAGTAGTTATATTCTTGTATATAGGGGCAGTATTATAGTAGTTATATTCTTGTATATGGGGGCAGTATATTCTTTTGTGTATATATATATATATATATATATATATATATATATATATATATACACAGCAATAGAAAGCAGCAGCACTCACTAGAAACAAATGTGTAGGTGCCAAGCAAGTCGTCCAGATCCAAGGACAAGGCAGTATATAGAAATAGAAATCTTGCAGCACTCCAAAAGTGTGAAAAAAAGTTCTTTTATTCAGCCAACAAACAGCGACGTTTCTGTCCTACAATAGGACCTTTATCAAGCATGATAAAGGTCCTATTGTAGGACAGAAACGTCGCTGTTTGTTGGCTGAATAAAACCACTTTTTTTCACACTTTTGGAGTGCTGCAAGATTTCTATATATATATATATATATATATATATATATATATATATATATATATATATATATATATATATATATATATATGTATATATATATATATATATATATACAGTGAAGGAAATAAGTATTTGATCCCTTGCTGATTTTGTAAGTTTGCCCACTGTCAAAGACATGAACAGTCTAGAATTTTTAGGCTAGGTTAATTTTACCAGTGAGAGATTATATTTAAAAAAAAACAGAAAATCACATTGTTAAAATTATATATATTTATTTGCATTGTGCACAGAGAAATAAGTATTTGATCCCTTTGGCAAACAAGACTTAATACTTGGTGGCAAAACCCTTGTTGGCAAGCACAGCAGTCAGACGTTTTTTGTAGTTGATGATGAGGTTTGCACACATGTTAGATGGAATTTTGGCCCACTCCTCTTTGCAGATCATCTGGAAATCATTAAGATTTCGAGGCTGTCGCTTGGCAACTCGGATCTTCAGCTCCCTCCATAAGTTTTCGATGGGATTAAGGTCTGGAGACTGGCTAGGCCACTCCATGACCTTAATGTGCTTTTTTTTAGCCACTCCTTTGTTGCCTTGGCTGTATGTTTCGGGTCATTGTCGTGCTGGAAGACCCAGCCACGAGCCATTTTTAATGTCCTGGTGGAGGGAAGGAGGTTGTCACTCAGGATTTGACGGTACATGGCTCCATCCATTCTCCCATTGATGCAGTGAAGTAGTCCTGGGCCCTTAGCAGAGAAACACCCCCAAAACATAATGTTTCTACCTCCATGCTTGACAGTGGGGACTGTGTTCTTTGGGTCATAGGCAGCATTTCTCTTCCTCCAAACACGGCGAGTTGAGTTAATGCCAATGAGCTCAATTTTAGTCTCATCTGACCACAGCACCTTCTCCCAATCACTCTCAGAATCATCCAGATGTTCATTTGCAAACTTCAGATGGGCCTGTACATGTGCCTTCTTGAGCAGGGGGACCTTGCGGGCACTGCAGGATTTTAATCCATTACGGCGTAATGGGTTACCAATGGTTTTCTTGGTGACTGTGGTCCCAGCTGCCTTGAGATCATTAACAAGTTCCCCCCGTGTAGTTTTCGGCTGAGCTCTCACCTTCCTCAGGATCAAGGATACCCCACGAGGTGAGATTTTGCATGGAGCCCCAGATCGATGTCGATTGACAGTCATTTTGTATGTCTTCCATTTTCTTACTATTGCACCAACAGTTGTCTCCTTCTCACCCAGCGTCTTACTTATGGTTTTTTAGCCTATTCCAGCCTTGTGCAGGTCTATGATCTTGTCCCTGACATCCTTAGAAAGCTCTTTGGTCTTGCCCATGTTGTAGAGGTTAGAGTCAGACTGATTCATTGAGTCTGTGGACAGGAGTCTTTTATACAGGTGACCATGTAAGAGCTGTCTATAATTCAGGCACCAAGTTGATTTGGAGCGTGTAACTGGTCTGGAGGAGGCTGAACTCTTAATGGTTGGTAGGGGATCAAATACTTATTTCTCTGTGCACAATGCAAATAAATATATATCATTTTGACTATGTGATTTTCTGTTTTTTTTTTTATATATATATATAATCTATCTCTCACTGGTAAAATTAACCTAGCCTAAAAATTCTAGACTGTTCATGTCTTTGACAGTGGGCAAACTTACAAAATCAGCAAGGGATCAAATACTTATTTCCTCCACTGTATATATATATTTATGTGCTATTCTGAGGTATGATAAAATATCCTCACTATGTAGCTTAGAAGTGATTATTACACCATTGATGCTAACATCAGCTGTCAGTTGAATTGCCCTTTTAATGGTTTTTGACTGTATTTCTGGGAGACATGGAGAAATATCGCCTTTTATAATGTTCTTAATCACTTCCATCAATGCGTCCTCATAATGACAATATAACCGGAAACTTCTGCTATTGAAATATGCATTTTGGCAAAATTTAGCCACAGCCTCAACGTTACAAATGACTTCACATTAAACGTCATTGCTCCCAGGTCCGAGCTCCTGACTGATGTCTCTGCAGCTTATTAAATCCCCATCACATTCCTTAATGTAAAAGTTCCCAGTTCCAGCAGATGTGTCCGATCATTAAAGCCGCCTGTAATATGCGGTAATCCCAGCTTGCTGTATTAATGCTTTGTTTGTCTTTAAGCACAGATGGATATTTTTTTATGAGGGCTGCTGTGCTGATCGTATCCCCTGGAGGGTCAGACCTGGGGCAGCTGTCTAACTAGTGACAAGATATTTCCCCTCCGGCATTGAGTGACAGGATATAAATATCTTTACTTCATTGTATAAAAGATGGATTTATGCAGTGGCCAAGACACAATAGGCTTTATTTAATAAGATCGCCATGCCCCAATGTGCTGCAATCCGTAGCCACCAATCAGATGATAGCTTTTATTTTCTACTATGGCGGCCAAGGGTGGACCTCCATGCAAGAATCTCTGGGGTGCCCATGATTTTCGACACATGGTGATGTACCGCCATCATCACATTGATATCAGTAGGAGATAGACAGTAGACCTGTATATGCAATACCTAAGCTGGCCATAGGATAGGATCGCCGCCAACTTCCCATAATTATACATAGTCATCTCAACATTTTTATTTCAATCGGGAGACAAGCTGCTACCAGAACAAGAGGAATGGCCATGTCTAAAGGGGTTGTACAGGGTGAGAAAAACAAGGCTGCTTTCTTTCAAAAACAGCGCCACACCTGTCCAGAGGTTATATCTGGTATTGCAGCTGAGCTCCATTCGCTTGAATGGAGCCGAGCTGCAATATCAGACATAACCGTTGGAAAAGTGAGTCGCTGTTTCTGGGAGAAGCCATCCATGTTTTTTTCTAATTCTGTACAACCCCTTTAAATCCAAAATGCCCGATCCTCTTGTCTTTATATTTGCCATAAGGGGACATTCAGCTGGTCCCCATACACATTAGATTGTCAGTGGATCCCATGTGAATGGGCAGCATACCCATGAAGTCAGAAGTCCTGTATTAAACAGAATTGACACTATGTAATGCTTAATTTCTCCTGTGGTGGTGCTGTTGGGAAATTGAACTCTTACTGCCAGATTTCCTCACAGATTGCAACTGATCACTGGGGTTCCCAGCAGGGGGACAATTTCTGATCAATTTATTGTCAAGGGATCCATCTAAGAAGTGGGGATAGTCCAAAGCAGAGAACTCATTCACACCTCGTGCACACGACCGTTGTGCCACTTCGGGCCATTTCTGACAGCATCCGAGTGGCACCCAATAGTCTTCATGGACCCATTCACTTTAGCGAGTGAATCGGGTCCGTGAAAAATGATCCGCGTCTCCGATCCGAGGAAAGATAGGACTTGTTCTATCCTTCCGCGGATCAGTGACGGGACTTGGCCGGCGCACACGGTCGTGTGCATGAAGCGTAAAGTTTTGATCCTTCCGTTCAGATAGCCCCTCCATAAGTATCAAGCACTGTAGATCGCAATAACTCAGATCTGACCAATTAAAACTGTGTAATTAAAAATGCTGATCTGCGTTTGCCACAGTATGGTGGCACCAAAAAGTTCAAAAAGTGTCAGGGACAGGTATGGTGATCAGCCGTGGCTTTGTAGCAAACAGGGCGAGCAAAGAGCAAGCTTGAGGGTCCTGGTGTAAAAGCTATGACACATGCTAATATATATATATATATACACACACCTGATAGAGTAGCAGATTCACCATAATCACAGAATTTTTCAGGAAAAACTCAAAATCATCTTCCAGATCAAGTAAAAAAGAGAAGAAATGGGGCAACCAGGACTGGTAAATGCCGATGGGGGCAGAGGGAGAATTTTCCAGAGATTTACCCGGCATATTGTATGGTTTTGGTGAGATTGCTCTGATTTTGTGAGTAGGGTCTGTAGTAAGACCCTTGCACTGCTCCTTTATGTGACCACTTATGTGACTGGTGGCTTGTGAGGCCCCCTGGGTATAGTGGTCCAGTTTGCGCCCTCTATGACTCTACCAGTGTGTGTGGGCACAGTCTCTTATCTGCTGTCTTGCTATTGCTGATCCACACGTCTTCTAGAGTAAGCTTTTCCTTGGCCGCACTGAACAGTAGCCGAATATAAACACCTCTCCCCGATACACAGAGAGGTTCTTCATGTAACAGACCCGGTCGCCTCACAGCCTTATTTATTTTATGGCTTCATAGTGAACTCACTGTTAACAGCCTCGATGGTGCCAGAAAAATATCCCATAAAATCATCTGAAACCTCGCGCTGTTGGACGACTCTAAAAGTGGACAAAAAGGGGTCCTGTGAACGGCAACACAGCCCACCACCCGGCCTGCGGAAGTCACTCATTAGACACTGCTTTACTGATAGGGGAGAGCTGATCCGGCCACATTCAGGGGGCGGATGGGCAAACGTTGGGCCAAGGAAGAAGCCCGGCAGATCCTTCATTGATGTCGGACTATTAATAACCAGCTCCGAGGGGAATATAATAAGAATGATCATCTCACATCAGAAGTCAAGTGTTAGTCATAAATTGTATGTTAGTTGTTCATGTTTTACCCTAAGGCCGGCCATATACATTAAATGCCAGACAAATGTCATGACCCCCCCCCATCAAGCGGTCATACTTATATCAAGAGGTAGAGGGGAATAATGTGCATAGGCAGCAGGGGTTGTATGAGGTTGGAAAAAAAGACTGAATTTTTCCAGAAATAGCGCCATCTTAGTATGTAGGCTGGTACTGGTATTGCAGAATACAAGTGAATGGAGCAGAGCTTCATTACCAGACACCACGTGGTTTATGGAAATAAGCAGACCATTTTTCTAACCTCATACAAATGGGACGCCACCCCACCATGTTTCTGCTCCGGGGACATGGGGACCCAGTGCTTAATAGTCCCATACCATTTGCATTAGTTTATGGGGAGATATTATACACAACCCTCTCTCTTGTTTGCTATGATTAGGCTACATGTGGATAGGGGGGGAGGGACACTGTGAAGGTTCTCCCCTCATATTGGGAAGTGGTGCCTGAGCATGGGTGCTATTGGGCATCATACCACACACGGGCTGCCTTTGTATACATAATGATAATATATAATTTCTTAAGCTGCCCATACACTTTTGAACATTCTTGTTCCACTGACCGCTATGCCACCCTACTCCCCCATTCACACACATTCGGCTTGCCATTAATTGCATGTGTTTACAATGGAGAAAGGGGGATAAGCGGCTTCAGACGCCTCTGACAGCGGCTTGTCTGCCGTGGGAACAAAGGATCGGGCATGTTAAAATTCAACATACCTGGTCCTTCTTTCCTCCGAAATCTGCCATCGGGCGAGAGTCGGGACATCTTCATTAGATAGTTGGCTGGGCCTGCCGAAAATTGGCGGGTTTGGCCAACTGTCATCTAACGTGTATGGGCACCTTTAGGTCCGGACTTGTCGTCGTTTCACCTGGGCATCCCATCAGTGGCCATGGTGGCACATCCGTGATTGCAGGGTCACTACAACTTGTAATGATCGGATGACAGATGATAAGATCTTCTTCTCCGGATCACAATGCAGGATTAACAGCTCTTGATATTCAACAAGCAAAAACTTCTCCGGAAATGTCAAGACGATTTTGCATTGGGCTAATTACATGGAACCATTAGCCAGAGCGAAAGTTTATAGCTCAGACAATGCAATTTACATCTAAAAACCCCATAATAGCCTTCATAAAATACAGGCCGAGACTTTAAAAGGTCACTCAGCAGCTTCGGCGCTTTGAGCCCCGGACACGAAGCGACATCTGATCCCACCCTGATGAATAATCTCCTTATCTAGGTGATAATCACAGCCGGGTTCTTCTCTAACTGCATATTGGGGGATTGCAACGTATACTTAAATTGCATTGTAATCAACACTTAGCGATGAGAAGAACTCTTCTATCATTGTGTGCTCTGATTTCTTTCTATGTCAGACAGTTATGCTCCTGACCTCCTCCTTCCTCTTGTAGCTGGCTCCAGGAAGTAGCTAAGTTACAGCAGCCATTTACAGCAGCTCTGGAGCTATCATTTAGTCACAGAGTCACCCAGACTTCATAGAAATGCATAGCCCCTGCTCTCTTTCTTTTTCTGTGGCTCCTCCTGTAAGGTTTTAGACTAAATTCTTTTCAAAATTGAGGTAGAAAGTAATCCCCCACTGGGTCCTCATATCGGGCAAAAGTGGACCCATAAGCAATTGCATGTAGCAGGCCCGATAGCATGACACCCTGGCAGGGAGATTACATCCTAGCCACCTCAGTGGAGTGCTATATGACAAAATTAACTCTACACTAATTACTTACTGCTATTCCGGTGAGCCGTCGTTCTCCGTCTGTGGCTCTGCTCTATATTCCTGACAACTCAAGCAGATTCAATTACAAACTGGGATTTTTTTATTTTTTTATACTGGTTCCCACTCCAAATTCCATGATGTAAGAAAACAGTGTGTGTAATGACTCGTAACATCATCTATGGATTTAATGGGACGTGGCCGATTCTTTACATCTTCTCCTAAATTAAAATTTGCATTATAAAGACAAACGAGTTACCTATGGTAAAGAGAGAGCGATGAGATGGCGCAAATATGCAAATACAGACGCCTAGTGTCCTGCTCCTATTGTTTATAGGGCCCAGCATGTGCTGCAGGGAAGTGACTCCCGGAATAACACAATAAATGCTTGTGTATTAATTATGTGTAATTGCTACAATGTAATGTGTTCTGTTCATGGTCCTCAAAGGTTGACAATAAACATGCAATAATAAAGGCCCCACGGAGGGGAATTGACGTGGCTACGATGCCACCGATAGCCACACATGCAGTCTATTCAGCACAGTTTTCAAATTGCTTGTTAATGGCTGCACGGCGGTGTGGATAACTAACAGTTTTACACGCAATACCACACAGATATTTGACAACTAAGCTGCAAGCAGAATCGCGTCGACCTCTGAACACCATTATTATAGTTTACATATAGATAACATTTACATAAAAAAACAGTCAACGTAAATACATGACATTACTTATCTTATAATGATCCTCCGTTACGTTCTGTATTATACTCCAGAGCTGCACCCACTATTCTGCTGGTGGTGTCACTGTGTACATACATTACTTATCCTGTACTGATCCTGAGTTATATCCTGTATTATACTCCAGAGCTGCACTCACTATTCTGCTGGTGGAGTCACTGTGTACATACATTACATTACTTATCCTGTACTGATCCTGAGTTACATCCTGTATTATACTCCAGAGCTGCACTCACTATTCTGCTGGTGAAGTCACTGTGTACAAACATTATATTACTTATCCTGTACTGATCCTGAGTTACATCCTGTATTATACTCCAGAGCTGTACTCACTATTCTGCTGGTGGTGTCACTGTATACATACATTACTTATCCTGTACTGATCCTGAGTTATATCCTGTATTATACTCCAGAGCTGCACTCACTATTCTGCTGGTGGAGTCACTGTGTACATACATTACATTACTTATCCTGTACTGATCCTGAGTTACATCTTGTATTATACTCCAGAGCTGCACTCACTATTCTGCTGGTGAAGTCACTGTGTACATACATTACATTACTTATCCTGTACTGATCCTCCGTTATGTTCTGTATTATACTCCAGAGCTGCACTCACTATTCTGCTGATGGAGTCACTGTGTACATACATTACATTACTTATCCTGTACTGATCCTGAGTTATATCCTGTATTATACTCCAGAGCTGCACTCACTATTCTGCTGGTGGAGTCACTGTGTACATACATTACATTTGTAAAGGATCTGCCAGGCACAACTTCTGTGGATACTCCCATAGGTAATCAGTCTGCACCTGAGTCTATGTCTCTGAGACTGACTCCATCTTCCACCACTCAGGATTGCAGGCTTAGGAGTGGGAGAGCCTATCGCAGCCTGGCCAGATGGAGCTAGCTCCCGCCCTCTGTCTATTTATACCTGCCTTTCCTGTTCCTCCTTTGCTTGTGAGTCTTCTTGTGTGGTTTCCTGGCCCAGCTACAGCTTCTATCTATTTGATCCTGCTCCATACTGACCCTGGCTTTCTGACTACTCTCCTGCTCTGCGTTTGGTACCTCGTGCACTCCTGGTTTGACTCGGCTCGTTCACCTCTCTTGTTGCTCACAGTGTTGCCGTGGGCAACTGCCCCTTTCCCTTTGCTTTGTGTTCCCTTGTCTGTTTGTCTCGTGCACTTACTGAGCATAGGGACCGCCGCCCAGTTGTACCCCGTCGCCTAGGGCGGGTCGTTGCAAGTAGGCAGGGACAGAGTGGCGGGTAGATTAGGGCTCACTTGTCCGTTTTCCTACCCCCGTCATTACAACATTACTTATCTTGTATTGTATAGAGCATATGCAGCTCTGGAGTATAATACAGGATGTAACTCAGGATCAGTACTCTCCTTTCGGGAGAGTTGTAGGAGCCTCATTCCTCAGGTTCTGAGAGCCAGCGGGTGGGTATAATTATGTCCCGGCTCCAGGAAGGGCCCCAAGTGTGGGCCTTCTCCTTGGCTCCTGACGCCCCTGAACGTTCCTCCGTTGATCGTTTCTTTTCTGCTCTCGGACTCATTTATGACGAGACTGACAGGACTGCCTTTGCCGAGAGTCAGCTGGTGACCTTACGTCAGGGTAAGAGACCTGTTGAGGAGTATTGTTCTGACTTTAGGAAGTGGTGCGTAGCTTCTCGGTAGAATGACCCTGCCTTAAGGTGCCAGTTTAGGTTGGGTCTGTCGAACGCCCTGAAAGACCTGCTAGTTAGCCATCCCTCTTCTGACTCCCTAGATCAGGTTATGGCTTTAGCGGTACGACTTGACCGACGTCTCAGGGAACGACAGCTTGAACGTTTCTGTGTTTTCCCCTCTGACTCCCCCATGATGCCTCCCGAGGTCCCGTTGCTTCGCTCTTCCATGGAAGACTCGGAGGTACCTATGCAACTCGGGGCCTCCGTGTCCCCCCGACAACGTAGAGAGTTCCGCAGGAAGAATGGTCTCTTCTTCTATTGTGGGGATGACAAGCATCAAGTGAACACCTGTCCTAGGCGTAAGAATAAGCAGCCGGAAAACTTCTGCGCCTAAGTGATCATCGGTGAGGTCACTTGGGCGCACAGGTATTTCCCGTAAATATGAAACGTAATAAAATATTTCTTCCCTTTCAGGTCTCTTTTGGTGGTAGGTCTGCTACCGGCAGTGCCTTCGTGGATTCAGGGTCTTCTGCTAATATCATGTCTGTGGAATTTGCTATGTCTCTAGCTATGCCTTTGATTGATTTGCCTAAACCTGTCCCGGTAGTGGGTATCGACTCCACTCCTCTTGCTAATGGTTATTTTACTCAGCATACCCCTGTTTTCGAACTCCTTGTTGGCTCCATGCATTTGGAGCAGTGCTCTGTACTGTTGATGCAGGGATTATCGTCCGATTTGGTTTTAGGCCTTCCCTGGTTGCAGTTGCATAATCCCACGTTTGACTGGAATACTGGGGAGCTTACCAAATGGGGTAATGAATGTTTTACGTCATGTTTTTCTGTTAATTCTATTTCTCCCCCTGAGGAGGTGAACACGCTACCTGAGTTTGTTCACGACTTCGCTGATGTTTTCTCTAAGGAGGCCTCCGAAGTGTTACCTCCTCATAGAGAATACGATTGCGCTATCGAATTGGTACCAGGAGCTAAGCTTCCTAAGGGTAGGATATTTAATCTTTCTTGTCCCGAACGTGAAGCCATGAGAGAGTATATCCAGGAATACCTGGCCAAGGGTTACATTCGCCCCTCTACTTCTCCGGTAGGTGCTGGCTTCTTCTTCGTAGGGAAGAAGGATGGTGGTCTTAGGCCATGCATTGACTACCGTAACTTGAATAAGGTCACTGTAAGGAACCAGTATCCCCTTCCTTTGATTCCTAATCTCTTCAATCAGGTTCAAGGGGCCCAATGGTTCTCTAAGTTTGATCTACGGGGGGCGTATAACTTTATCCGCATCAAAGAGGGGGATGAGTGGAAGACTGCGTTTAACACGCCCGAAGGTCATTTCGAATACCTCGTCATGCTCTTTGGGTTGTGTAATGCTCCTGCGGTCTTCCAGAATTTCATAAATGAGATTTTGAGAGATTACCTGGGGGTATTTCTTGTAGTGTACCTTGATGACATACTGGTGTTTTCCAAGGACTGGTCCTCCCACATTGAGGATGTCAAGAAGGTGCTCCAGGTCCTTCGGGAAAACAAACTGTTTACGAAAACCGAAAAATGTGTGTTTGGGGTACAGGAGATACCATTTTTGGGTCAAATCCTCACTCCTCATGAATTCCGCATGGACCCCGCCAAGGTCCAGGCTGTGGCGGAATGGGTCCAACCTGCCTCCCTGAAGGCGTTACAGTGTTTCTTGGGGTTCGCTAATTATTACAGGAGGTTTATTGCTAACTTCTCGGTCATCGCTAAGCCTCTTACGGACCTCACTCGCAAAGGTGCTGATCTCCTCCACTGGCCTCCTGAGGCTGTCCAGGCGTTTGAGGTCCTTAAGAAGTGCTTTATCTCGGCCCCGGTGCTGGTTCAGCCCAACCAAATGGAGCCATTTATCGTGGAGGTTGACGCATCCGAGGTGGGAGTGGGGGCTGTCTTGTCCCAGGGTACCAGGTCCCTCACCCATCTCCGTCCCTGTGCCTACTTCTCCAGGAAGTTTTCGCCCACTGAGAGTAACTATGATATTGGCAACCGCAAACTCTTAGCCATTAAATGGGCATTTGAAGAGTGGCGCCACTTCCTGGAGGGGGCTAGGCACCAGGTAACGGTCCTTACCGACCACAAGAATCTGGTTTTCCTAGAATCTGCCCGGAGGCTAAACCCGAGACAAGCTCGATGGGCGCTATTTTTTACCAGATTCAACTTTTTGGTTACCTATAGGGCTGGGTCTAAAAATATTAAGGCCGATGCACTGTCGCGTAGCTTCATGGCCAGCCCTCCTTCGGAGGAGGATCCTGCTTATATTTTGCCTCCTGGTATAATCATTTCTTCTATTGATTCTGATTTAGTCTCTGAAATTGCGGCTGATCAAGGTTCAGCTCCCGGGAACCTTCCTGAGGACAAGCTGTTTGTTCCCCTGCAATACCGGCTAAGGGTACTTAGGGAAAATCATGACTCCACACTATCTGGTCATCCAGGCATCCTGGGTACCAAACACCTCATTGCCAGAAACTATTGGTGGCCTGGGTTGCCTAAAGACGTTAAGGCCTACGTCGCCGCTTGTGAGGTTTGTGCTAGGTCCAAGACTCCCAGGTCCCAACCAGCGGGCTTACTACGTTCTTTGCCCATTCCCCAGAGACCTTGGACCCATATCTCCATGGATTTTATCACCGATTTGCCTCCATCTCAAGGCAAGTCGGTGGTGTGGGTGATAGTAGACCGCTTCAGTAAGATGTGCCACTTTGTGCCCCTCAAGAAACTACCCAACGCCAAGACGTTAGCTACTCTGTTTGTCAAACACATCCTGCATCTCCATGGGGTCCCTGTCAATATTGTTTCGGACAGAGGGGTACAATTTGTTTCTTTGTTTTGGAGAGCCTTCTGTAAAAAGTTGGAGATTGATCTGTCCTTCTCCTCTGCCTTCCATCCTGAAACTAATGGCCAAAATGAGAGGACTAATCAATCTCTAGAACAATATTTAAGGTGTTTTATCTCTGACTGTCAATATGATTGGGTCTCATTCATTCCCCTCGCCGAATTTTCCCTTAATAACCGGGTCAGTAACTCGTCAGGGGTCTCCCCCTTTTTCTGTAATTTGGGGTTTAATCCACGGTTCTCCTCCGTTTCACCTGGTAGTTCCAACAATCCCGAGGTAGAGGTCGTTCATCGGGAACTGTGCACAGTCTGGGCCCAGGTTCAGAAGAACCTAGAGGCGTCCCAGAGCGTACAAAGAACTCAGGCTGATAGAAGACGTTCTGCTAACCCCTTCTTTATGGTCGGGGATCTGGTGTGGTTATCGTCTAGGAACTCGCGCCTTAAGGTCCCGTCCAAGAAGTTTGCCCCCCGGTTTATTGGGCCGTATAAGGTCATTGAAGTCCTCAATCCTGTCTCCTTCCGACTGGAGTTGCCCCCATCTTTTCGAATACACGACGTGTTTCATGCCTCCCTCCTTAAACGCTGCTCCCCGTCCTTTGCTCCCTCGAGGAAACCTCCTGTTCCCGTTCTCACCCCTGAGGGGGTGGAGTTCGAGGTGGCCAAGATTGTGGACAGCAAGATGGTCCAAGGCTCCCTCCAGTATCTGGTCCATTGGAGAGGATACGGGCCTGAGGAGAGGACTTGGGTACCCGCCCGGGATGTTCACGCTGGGGTATTGGTCAGGAAGTTCCACCTTCGTTTCCCCAATAAACCAGGTCCATTTAGAAAGGGTCCGGTGGCCCCTCATAAAAGGGGGGGTACTGTAAAGGATCTGCCAGGCACAACTTCTGTGGATACTCCCATAGGTAATCAGTCTGCACCTGAGTCTATGTCTCTGAGACTGACTCCATCTTCCACCACTCAGGATGGCAGGCTTAGGAGTGGGAGAGCCTATCGCAGCCTGGCCAGACGGAGCTAGCTCCCGCCCTCTGTCTATTTATACCTGCCTTTCCTGTTCGTCCTTTGCTTGTGATTCTTCTCGTGTGGTTTCCTGGCCCAGCTACAGCTTCTATCTATTTGATCCTGCTCCATACTGACCCTGGCTTTCTGACTACTCTCCTGCTCTGCGTTTGGTACCTCGTGCACTCCTGGTTTGACTCGGCTCGTTCACCACTCTTGTTGCTCACGGTGTTGACGTGGGCAACTGCCCCTTTCCCTTTGCTTTGTGTTCCCTTGTCTGTTTGTCTCGCGCACTTACTGAGCGTAGGGACCGCCGCCCAGTTGTACCCCGTCGCCTAGGGCGGGTCGTTGCAAGTAGGCAGGGACAGAGTGGCGGGTAGATTAGGGCTCACTTGTCCGTTTTCCTACCCCCGTCATTACAACATTACTTATCTTGTATTGTATAGAGCATATGCAGCTCTGGAGTATAATACAGGATGTAACTCAGGATCAGTACAGGATAAGTAATGTAATGTATGTACACAGCGACTCCACCAGCAGAATAGTGAGTGCAGGTCTGGAGTATAATACAGGATGTAACTCAGGATCAGTACAGGATAAGTAATGTAATGTATGTACACAGTGACTCCACCAGCAGAATAGTGAGTGCAGCTCTGGAGTATAATACAGGCTATAACTCAGGATCAGTACAGGATAAGTAATGTATGTACACAGTGACTTCACCAGCAGAATAGTGAGTGCAGGTCTGGAGTATAATACAGGATGTAACTCAGGATCAGTACAGGATAAGTAATGTAATGTATGTACACAGTGACTCCACCAGCAGAATAGTGAGTGCAGCTCTGGAGTATAATACAGGATATAACTCAGGATCAGTACAGGATTAGTAATGTAATGTATGTACACAGTGACTCCACCAGCAGAATAGTAGGTGCAGCTGTGGAGTATAATACAGGATATAACTCAGGATCAGTACAGGATAAGTAATGTAATGTATGTACACAGTGACTCCACCAGCAGAATAGTGAGTGCAGCTCTGGAGTATAATACAGGATATAACTCAGGATCAGTACAGGATAAGTAATGTAATGTATGTACACAGTGACTCCACCAGCAGAATAGTGAGTGCAGCTCTGGAGTATAATACAGGATATAACTCAGGATCAGTACAGGATAAGTAATGTAATGTATGTACACAGTGACTCCACCAGCAGAATAGTGAGTGCAGCTCTGGAGTATAATACAGGATATAACTCAGGATCAGTACAGGATAAGTAATGTAATGTATGTACACAGTGACTCCACCAGCAGAATAGTGAGTGCAGCTCTGGAGTATAATACAGGATATAACTCAGGATCAGTACAGGATAAGTAATGTAATGTATGTACACAGTGACTCCATCAGCAGAATAGTGAGTGCAGCTCTGGAGTATAATACAGGATGTAACTCAGGATCAGTACAGGATAAGTAATGTAATGTATGTACACAGTGACTCCACCAGCAGAATAGAGAGTGCAGCTCTGGAGTATAATACAGGATGTAACTCAGGATCAGTACAGGATAAGTAATGTATGTACACACTGACTCCACCAGCAGAATAGTGAGTGCAGCTCTGAAGTATAATACAGGATGTAACTCAGGATCAGTACAGGATAAGTAATGTAATGTATGTACACAGTGACTCCACCAGCAGAATAGTGAGTGCAGCTCTGGAGTATAATACAGGATATAACTCAGGATCAGTACATGATAAGTAATGTAATGTATGTACACAGTGACTCCACCAGCAGAATAGTGAGTGCAGCTCTGGACTATAATACAGGATGTAACTCGGGATCAGTACAGGATAAGTAATGTAATGTATGTACACAGTGACTCCACCAGCAGAATAGTGAGTGCAGCTCTGGAGTATAATACAGGATGTAACTCAGGATCAGTACAGGATAAGTAATGTAATGTATGTACACAGTGACTCAACCAGCAGAATAGTGAGTGCAGCTCTGAAGTATAATACAGGATATAACTCAGGATCAGTACAGGATAAGTAATGTAATGTATGTACACAGTGACTCCACCAGCAGAATAGAGAGTGCAGCACTGGAGTATAATACAGGATGTAACTCAGGATCAGCACAGGATAAGTAATGTATGTACACACTGACTCCACCAGCAGAATAGTGAGTGCAGCTCTGAAGTATAATACAGGATGTAACTCAGGATCAGTACAGGATAAGTAATGTAATGTATGTACACAGTGACTCCACCAGCAGAATAGTGAGTGCAGCTCTGTAGTATAATACAGGATATAACTCAGGATCAGTACATGATAAGTAATGTAATGTATGTACACAGTGACTCCACCAGCAGAATAGTGAGTGCAGCTCTGGAGTATAATACAGGATGTAACTCAGGATCAGTACAGGATAAGTAATGTAATGTATGTACACAGTGACTCAACCAGCAGAATAGTGAGTGCAGCTCTGAAGTATAATACAGGATATAACTCAGGATCAGTACAGGATAAGTAATGTAATGTATGTACACAGTGACTCCACCAGCAGAATAGTGAGTGCAGCTCTGGAGTATAATACAGGATGTAACTCTGGATCAGTACAGGATAAGTAATGTATGTACACAGTGACTCCACCAGCAGAATAGTGAGTGCAGCTCTGGAGTATAATACAGGATGTAACTCAGGATCAGTACAGGATAAATAATGTAATGTATGTACACAGTGACTCCACCAGCAGAATAGTGAGTGCAGCTCTGGAGTATAATACAGGATATAACTCAGGATCAGTACAGGATAAGTAATGTAATGTATGTACACAGTGACTCCATCAGCAGAATAGTGAGTGCAGCTCTGGAGTATAATACAGGATGTAACTCAGGATCAGTACAGGATAAGTAATGTAATGTATGTACACAGTGACTCCACCAGCAGAATAGAGAGTGCAGCTCTGGAGTATAATACAGCATGTAACTCAGGATCAGTACAGGATAAGTAATGTAATGTATGTACACAGTGACTCCACCAGCAGAATAGTGAGTGCAGCTCTGGAGTATAATACAGGATATAACTCAGGATCAGTACAGGATAAGTAATGTAATGTATGTACACAGTGACTCCATCAGCAGAATAGTGAGTGCAGCTCTAGAGTATAATACAGGATGTAACTCAGGATCAGTACAGGATAAGTAATGTAATGTATGTACACAGTGACTCCACCAGCAGAATAGAGAGTGCAGCTCTGGAGTATAATACAGGATGTAACTCAGGATCAGTACAGGATAAGTAATGTATGTACACACTGACTCCACCAGCAGAATAGTGAGTGCAGCTCTGAAGTATAATACAGGATGTAACTCAGGATCAGTACAGGATAAGTAATGTAATGTATGTACACAGTGACTCCATCAGCAGAATAGTGAGTGCAGCTCTGGACTATAATACAGGATGTAACTCGGGATCAGTACAGGATAAGTAATGTAATGTATGTACACAGTGACTCCACCAGCAGAATAGTGAGTGCAGCTCTGGAGTATAATACAGGATGTAACTCAGGATCAGTACAGGATAAGTAATGTAATGTATGTACACAGTGACTCCACCAGCAGAATAGTGAGTGCAGCTCTGGAGTATAATACAGGATGTAACTCAGGATCAGTACAGGATAAGTAATGTAATGTATGTACACAGTGACTCCACCAGCAGAATAGTGAGTGCAGCTCTGGAGTATAATACAGGATGTAACTCAGGATCAGTACAGGATAAGTAATGTAATGTATGTACACAGTGACTCCACCAGCAGAATAGTGAGTGCAGCTCTGGAGTATAATACAGGATATAACTCAGGATCAGTACAGGATAAGTAATGTATGTAAACAGTGACTGCACCAGCAGAATAGTGAGTGCAGCTCTGGAGTATAATACAGGATATAACTCAGGATCAGTACAGGATAAGTAATGTAATGTATATATGTACACAGATACTCCACTATTGATGTATATTATTTCTATATATAAGGTGTATAATGGTGATGTACTGGTAGAACCATTCATACAAGACCTGTTCATTGTTAGTAATAGATACCCGAACACAAAGCGGGGGAAGAGCTAGTGTGGAAAATACCTATGGCTGCAGGTAATGTGCATGCTGGGATTTGTAGTACCACCATGGGGAACCTCACATCTCACCACATGCACTACAATCCCATGTGTAGAACTACAAAACCCAGCATGCATCAACAAATTCCACTGTCAGCTTAGACCTCTACATCACAGGTCATTTGCCTGCGTCAATCTGCTGTCAAACTACAATTCCCAGTTATTCGTTATGACAGGCGGGTAGCTGTTCTAGAACTGTAACTCCCAGCATATCACACACCAGCAAGCCATGCTAGGACTTGTAGTCTCTCTATTAGCCTGGTTAGGCAGGCTGGGACTTGTAGTCCTACAGCAAGTGCAGCTACACAGGCTGAACTGTATGGAATATAGACTCTGGAGGAGGAAAGCGCGGCTTGTTATTATGTCATGGCATGCCATAAAGTCACTACAACCCCCACCAGGTCTTATATGACGCATGCTGGGAAATATAATTTCCCAAAAGAGTATTACTTGACATAGTTGGTATGGTATACACTACAGTAGGCGGAAAACTACAACACCCAGCATGGCCACACAGAACAGAGGCTTCACGGCACACATGACCTCTAGTAACCCGGCTAATGCAGCGCGGAAGTGCGTCACAGGAAGCGTCGGCGTGACGTCGTTGGCAAGATGGCGGCGCGCATGAAGTGAGAGGGCACAGCGGGCGAAGTATGAGAGGTATGAAAGTGAAGGGTGTCAGGGTGATACGGGTGCTATGACGGAGTGTGGCTGCTGTCAGGGGGATGCTGTGGGTGGCGGGCAGCTGCGGTTCTCCGGGTTAAGGCTCAGAGTGAGGTGGATCAGGTCGTGTCTGAAGTGAGAGACACTATGACATGGAAGTGTCAGCTCCTGGGAAGAGCCGTGCAGTACACATCGAAGTATACATAGTGTACAGTACTGGTGACCTCATCTATAGAGGAGGCGCCGAGCAGTGACGTCACAGAGACCACAATATCCCGGGGGGCAGAGCAATAATACCGTGACATTTGTGGTAAAGAACAACGACACACTGACACAGAATGACTTCATGTTGTTATAGAAGCCCTGTGTGTATAGTTACATATAATACCCCATGTATACACTCCAGAGCTGCACTCACTATTCTGCTGGTGGAGTCACTGTGTACATACATTACATTACTTATCCTGTACTGATCCTGAGTTACATCCTGTATTATACTCCAGAGCTGCACTCACTATTCTGCTGGTGGAGTCACTGTGTACATACATTACATTACTTATCCTGTACTGATCCTGAGTTACATCCTGTATTACACTCCAGAGCTGCACTCACTATTCTGCTGGTGGAGTCACTGTGTACATACATTATATTACTTATCCTGTACTGATCCTGAGTTACATCCTGTATTATACTCCAGAGCTGCACTCACTATTCTGCTGGTGGAGTCACTGTGTACATACATTACATTACTTATCCTGTACTGATCCTGAGTTACATCCTGTATTATACTCCAGAGCTGCACTCACTATTCTGCTGGTGGAGTCACTGTGTACATACATTACATTACTTATCCTGTACTGATCCTGAGTTACATCCTGTATTATACTCCAGAGCTGCACTCACTATTCTGCTGGTGGAGTCACTGTGTACATACATTACATTACTTATCCTGTACTGATCCTGAGTTACACCCTGTATTGTACTCCAGAGCTGCACTCACTATTCTGCTGGTGGGGTCACTGTGTAGATACATTACATTACTTATCCTGTACTGATCCTGAGTTACATCCTGTATTATACTCCAGAGCTGCACTCACTATTCTGCTGGTAAAGTCACTGTGTACATACATTACTTATCCTGTACTGATCCTGAGTTACATCCTGTATTATACTCCAGAGCTGCACTCACTATTCTGCTGGTGGAGTCACTGTGTACATACATTACATTACTTATCCTGTACTGATCCTGAGTTACATCCTGTATTATACTCCAGAGCTGCACTCACTATTCTGCTGGTGGAGTCACTGTGTACATACATTACATTACTTATCCTGTACTGATCCTGAGTTACATCCTGTATTATACTCCAGAGCTGCACTCACTATTCTGCTGGTGGAGGTACTGTGTACATACATTACATTACTTATCCTGTACTGATCCTGAGTTACATTCTGTATTATACTCCAGAGCTGCACTCGCTATTCTGCTGATGGAGTCACTGTGTACATACATTACATTACTTATCCTGTACTGATCCTGAGTTATATCCTGTATTATACTCCAGAGCTGCACTCACTATTCTGCTGGTGGAGTCACTGTGTACATACATTACATTACTTATCCTGTACTGATCCTGTGTTATATCCTGTATTATACTCCAGAGCTGCACTCACTATTCTGCTGGTGGAGTCACTGTGTACATACATTACACTACTTATCCTGTATTATACTCCAGAGCTGCACTCACTATTCTGCTGGTCGAGTCACTGTGTACATACATTACATTACTTATCCTGTACTGATCCTGAGTTATATCGTGTATTATACTCCAGAGCTGCACTCACTATTCTGCTGGTGGAGTCACTGTGTACATACATTACATTACTTATCCTGTACTGATCCGGAGTTACATCCTGTATTATACTCCAGAACTGCACTCACTATTCTGCTGGTGGAGTCACTGTGTACATACATTACGTTACTTATCCTGTACTGATCCTGTGTTATATCCTGTATTATACTCCAGAGCTGCACTCACTATTCTGCTGGTGGAGTCACTGTGTACATACATTATATTACTTATCCTGTACTGATCCTGAGTTATATCCTGTATTATACTACAGAGCTGCACTCACTATTCTGCTGGTCGAGTCACTGTATACATACATTACATTACTTATCCTGTACTGATCCTGAGTTACATCCTGTATTATACTCCAGAGCTGCACTCACTATTCTGCTGGTGGAGTCACTGTGTACATACATTACATTACTTATCCTGTACTGATCCGGAGTTACATCCTGTATTATACTCCAGAGCAGCACTCACTATTCTGCTGGTGGAGTCACTGTGTACATACATTACATTACTTATCCTGTACTGATCCTGAGTTATATCCTGTATTATACTCCAGAGCTGCACTCACCATTCTGCTGGTCGAGTCACTGTATACATACATTACATTACTTATCCTGTACTGATCCTGAGTTACATCCTGTATTATACTCCAGAGCTGCACTCACTATTCTGCTGGTGGAGTCACTGTGTACATACATTACATTACTTATCCTGTACTGATCCTGAGTTACATTCTGTATTATACTCCAGAGCTACACTCACTATTCTGCTGGTGGAGTCACTGTGTACATACATTACATTACTTATCCTGTACTGATCCGGAGTTACATCCTGTATTATACTCCAGAGCTGCACTCACTATTCTGCTGGTGGAGTCACTGTGTACATACATTACATTACTTATCCTATACTGATCCTGAGTTACATTCTGTATTATACTCCAGAGCTGCACTCACTATTCTGCTGGTGGAGTCACTGTGTACATACATTACTTATCCTGTACTGATCCTGAGTTACATCCTGTATTATACTCCAGAGCTGCACTCACTATTCTGCTGGTGGAGTCACTGTATACATACATTACATTACTTATTCTGTACTGATCCGGAGTTACATCCTGTATTATACTCCAGAGCAGCACTCACTATTCTGCTGGTGGAGTCACTGTGTACATACATTACATTACTTATCCTGTACTGATCCTGAGTTATATCGTGTATTATACTCCAGAGCTGCACTCACTATTCTGCTGGTGGAGTCACTGTGTACACACATTACATATCCTGTACTGATCCTGAGTTATATCATGTATTATACTCCAGAGCTGCACTCACTATTCTGCTGGTGGAGTCACTGTGTACATACATTACTTATCCTGTACTAATCCTGAGTTACATCCTGTATTATACTCCAGAGCTGCACTCACTATTCTGCTGGTGGAGTCACTGTATACATACATTACATTACTTATTCTGTACTGATCCGGAGTTACATCCTGTATTATACTCCAGAGCAGCACTCACTATTCTGCTGGTGGAGTCACTGTGTACATACATTACATTACTTATCCTGTACTGATCCTGAGTTATATCGTGTATTATACTCCAGAGCTGCACTCACTATTCTGCTGGTGGAGTCACTGTGTACATACATTACATTACTTATCCTGTACTGATCCGGAGTTACATCCTGTATTATACTCCAGAACTGCACTCACTATTCTGCTGGTGGAGTCACTGTGTACATACATTACGTTACTTATCCTGTACTGATCCTGTGTTATATCCTGTATTATACTCCAGAGCTGCACTCACTATTCTGCTGGTGGAGTCACTGTGTACATACATTACATTACTTATCCTGTACTGATCCGGAGTTACATCCTGTATTATACTCCAGAGCAGCACTCACTATTCTGCTGGTGGAGTCACTGTGTACATACATTACATTACTTATCCTGTACTGATCCTGAGTTATATCCTGTATTATACTCCAGAGCTGCACTCACCATTCTGCTGGTCGAGTCACTGTATACATACATTACATTACTTATCCTGTACTGATCCTGAGTTACATCCTGTATTATACTCCAGAGCTGCACTCACTATTCTGCTGGTGGAGTCACTGTGTACATACATTACATTACTTATCCTGTACTGATCCGGAGTTACATCCTGTATTATACTCCAGAGCTGCACTCACTATTCTGCTGGTGGAGTCACTGTGTACATACATTACATTACTTATCCTGTACTGATCCTGAGTTACATTCTGTATTATACTCCAGAGCTACACTCACTATTCTGCTGGTGGAGTCACTGTGTACATACATTACATTACTTATCCTGTACTGATCCGGAGTTACATCCTGTATTATACTCCAGAGCTGCACTCACTATTCTGCTGGTGGAGTCACTGTGTACATACATTACATTACTTATCCTATACTGATCCTGAGTTACATTCTGTATTATACTCCAGAGCTGCACTCACTATTCTGCTGGTGGAGTCACTGTGTACATACATTACTTATCCTGTACTGATCCTGAGTTACATCCTGTATTATACTCCAGAGCTGCACTCACTATTCTGCTGGTGGAGTCACTGTATACATACATTACATTACTTATTCTGTACTGATCCGGAGTTACATCCTGTATTATACTCCAGAGCAGCACTCACTATTCTGCTGGTGGAGTCACTGTGTACATACATTACATTACTTATCCTGTACTGATCCTGAGTTATATCGTGTATTATACTCCAGAGCTGCACTCACTATTCTGCTGGTGGAGTCACTGTGTACACACATTACATATCCTGTACTGATCCTGAGTTATATCATGTATTATACTCCAGAGCTGCACTCACTATTCTGCTGGTGGAGTCACTGTGTACATACATTACTTATCCTGTACTAATCCTGAGTTACATCCTGTATTATACTCCAGAGCTGCACTCACTATTCTGCTGGTGGAGTCACTGTGTACATACATTACATTACTTATCCTGTACTGATCCTGAGTTACATCCTGTATTATACTCCAGAGCTGCACTCACTATTCTGCTGGTGGAGTCACTGTGTACATACATTACATTACTTATCCTGTACTGATCCTGAGTTACATCCTGTATTATACTCCAGAGCTGCACTCACTATTCTGCTGGTGGAGTCACTGTGTACATACATTACATTACTTATCCTGTACTGATCCTGATTTACATCCTGTATTATACTCCAGAGCTGCACTCACTATTCTGCTGGTGGAGTCACTGTGTACATACATTACATTACTTATCCTGTACTGATCCTGAGTTACATCCTGTATTATACTCCAGAGCTGCACTCACTATTCTGCTGGTGGAGTCACTGTGTACATACATTACTTATCCAGTACTGATCCTGAGTTACATCCTGTATTATACTCCAGAGCTGCACCCACTATTCTGCTGGTGGAGTTACTGTGTACATACATTACATTACTTATCCTGTACTGATCCTGAGTTACAACCTGTATTATACTCCAGAGCTGCACCCACTATTCTGCTGGTGGAGTCACTGTGTACATACATTACATTACTTATCCTGTACTGATCCTGAGTTACATCCTGTATTATACTCCAGAGCTGCACTCACTATTCTGCTGGTGGAGTCACTGTGTACATACATTACATTACTTATCCTGTACTGATCCTGAGTTACAACCTGTATTATACTCCAGAGCTGCACTCACTATTCTGCTGGTGGAGTCACTGTGTACATACATTACATTACTTATCCTGTACTGATCCTGAGTTACAACCTGTATTATACTCCAGAGCTGCACTCACTATTCTGCTGGTGGAGTCACTGTGTACATACATTACATTACTTATCCTGTACTGATCCTGAGTTACATCCTGTATTATACTCCAGAGCTGCACTCACTATTCTGCTGGTGGAGTCACTGTGTACATACATTACATTACTTATCCTGTACTGATCCTGAGTTACATCCTGTATTATACTCCAGAGCTGCACTCACTATTCTGCTGGTGGAGTCACTGTGTACATATATTATTTATCCTGAATTACGTCCGTAAATAAGCCGTGTGAACATACACATAGACATTAAATGTAGGTAAAAAACGGTATATGAACGTCACTCTATTACGTCAAGTGCTGTGTCCCGGCTAGAAAATACAGGGTGAGAGAGTGAGTTTACCCAATAAAAGTTTCTTGCTTTACTATATGAGCGCTCAGCGCCAAGACGCAGTTAAGATGGAAACTCTTAGAAATCAGCTCTTGTACTTTTCCAGTGTGGCATAACTAAACAACCCCGTGGGTAATCGCACGCCCCGTAAAACTCTTCATACTGCTACAAGTAGTGGAAATATTCCTGCGAGATCGTAACCTACCAAGGCCATAAATGCCGTTTTTATTGAGCCCGGTTTACCAGCTACATCGGCCCTTTATGATGTGACAGCTGCCGATGCCGGAAGGTTTTTTTTCTCCCTTGAAAGTGAAATGTTGAAAGTGACTAATTGTGGGTCCGCAAAATAATAATCATATTTTACGTTCTATACGTGTAGTATTATGTGGCCTTATCCAATGATCATGTAACCGAGGAACATGTTCTGTAGACGGGAGCCAACAATATGGCTGCCCTGTGAGTCCACTCCGTGATCTCGCTGCCTGCGGAAATGACAAAGGAGTTTCAGTGAATAACTTGTGAGAACCTAAAGATAAAGGGACCAGCAGCACATCACAGTCCCAGGAAACACTCACAGTGAACGTTCTGTCAGGAGAACATTTTCAGCCGGTGCCAGCAGTGTCGAGTCGTAGCCAGTCCAACTCCAAAGTAGACACAAGAAAGTAGAGCGACCGCAACATACGGTATCAAAGTATCAAAAAGGTGTCTTTTATTTCACCATAATAAATAGCGACATTTCCACCCAGGTGTTGGTCTTTCTCAAGGATTGACAACGTGTTCTGCGGCCTCCCTACTTTCTTATGTGAAAACCTTAAATATCATTATTCTGTCTACCCTCCCCCATGATTCTCAGTAAGGCAACCTGACTGTGGAGTCTCCAAACAATGACATGGTAGCACTTGGGGTGCAGGATAATGATACACTGACACTTGGGGTACATGATAATGACACGCTGACACTTGGGGTACAGGATAATGACACTTGGGGTACAGGATAATGACACACTGACACTTGGGGTACACGATAATGACACACTGACACTTGGGGTACAGGATAATGACACGCTGACACTTGGGGTACAGGATAATGATACACTGACACTTGGGGTACACGATGATACACTGACACTTGGGGTACAGGACAATGACACACTGAGGTTTGGGTGACGGGACACTGACACTTGGGGTACAGAATAATGATACACTGACACTTGGGGGACAGGATAATGACACACTGACACTTGGGGTACAGGATAATGATACACTGACACTTGGGGTACATGACGATACACTGACACTTGGGGTACAGGATAATGATACACTGACACTTGGGGTACAGGATAATGACACACTAACACTTGGGGTACAGGATAATGACACACTGACACTTGGGGTACAGGATAATGACACACTGACACTTGGGGTACATGATAATGACACGCTGACACTTGGGGTACAGGATAATGACACACTGGCACATGGGGTACAGGATAGTTATACACTGACACTTGGGGTACAGGATAATGATACACGGACACTTGGGGTACAGGATAATGATACACTGACACTTGGGGTACAGGATAATGATACACTGACACTTGGGGTACATGATAATTACACGCTGACACTTGGGGACAGGATAATGACACGCTGACACTTTGGGTACAGGATAATGATACACTGACACTTGGGGTACAGGATAATGACACACTGACACTTGGGGTACAGGATAATGACACACTGACACTTGGGGTACAGGATAATGATACACTGACACGTGGGGTACAGGATAATGATACACTGACACTTGGGGGACAGGATAATGACACACTGACACTTGGGGTACAGGATAATGACACACTGACACTTGGGGTACAGGATAATGATACACTGACACTTGGGGTACAGGATAATGACACGCTGACACTTGGGGTACAGGATAATGACACGCTGACACTTGGAGTACAGGATAATGACACGCTGACACTTGGGGTGCAGGATAATGAGACACTGACACTTGGGGTACAGGATAATGATACACTGACACTTGGGGTACAGGATAATGACACACTGACACTTGGGGTACAGGATAATGACACACTGACACTTGGGGTACAGGATAATGACACACTGACACTTGGGGTACAGGATAATGACACACTGACACTTGGGGTACAGGATAATGATACACTGACACTTGGGGTACAGGATAATGACACGCTGACACTTGGGGTACAGGATAATGACACACTGACACTTGGGGTACAGGATAATGACACGCTGACACTTGGGGTACAGGATAATGACACGCTGACACTTGGGGTACAGGATAATGACACGCTGACACTTGGGGTACAGGATAATGATACGCTGACACTTGGGGTACAGGATAATGATACACTGACACTTGGGGTACAGGATAATGATACACTGACACTTGGGGTACACGATGATACACTGACACTTGGGGTACAGGACAATGACACACTGAGGTTTGGGTGACGGGACACTGACACACATACTTATGTTTCTTCCTAGATAAGCCAGGCCGGATGTAGATGTTGCTGTGGATGGTGACTCGGATCCACACAAGGTCTCCATGACTGCACTTGACAGAAATTAGAAAGGGACATGATGTTCTAAAACGCTAAAGTCTCAGACCCAAAGCCTGAGGCTGCACTACTGACTACCGATCAGATCTCAGCCTAGAAGCAAGATATCAGGCAATGTGCTGTAAAGGGCCCTTTATATATTTCTTCTAGTAGATCTCCTTTGAGTAAGTGGCAGGATCCTAATGATTGATGTGGTGTGTAGCAGGGTAGTGTATAATGCATTGGTTGTTTATTACGCTCCAGTCTCACCTGCGGTGTATATGTACTCGTGTAATCATATTTAAGAGCTTCCCTCGTCCCGTGCTTGTTTACCTCCTTACATGATATTTAGCATTAATCTTTCCACTGAGGTAACTCGCCGCTGACTAGTATAACAGGCCTCTGTACGAGCGCAGTCGTTTTTCATTTCCCTACCGTTCCACATAAACATGGCACCAAAGCCCCAGAATGACGCGGCGACTGGAAAAACGTTAGCAGTGTGTTTGTTTAATGCCGGCCTAATGATCTCGTAAAAGGGCTCGCTTGACATGTTTTTTCACCAATTTGCACTTTGGTCTTTGACAAAAGAATATCTGATTGAGGGGGAAGTTTAGTTTACTAGAAAGAGAGAGAGACCACAGTGTTTTCTCAGTTTATTCCTTAAGGTAGAAAGCTCCAATCGAAAAACACTTATTTTTTCCAAGAAAGTTTTCAATTTTTTATACATAGCTATGTGATCTAAAACAGTCTTTTCATACTAAAGATGCCCTTTAACTCTTTATAGGGCTATTCCAGTAGACCAAAGAGTTCGTCATAGGTTTTATTTTAAAGTATAGAGCATCTGTCAGCTCTCCTGTGTGGTGTAGTATAGGGGATCTGTCAGCTCTCCTGTGTGGTGTAGTATAGAGGAGCTGTCAGCTCTCCTGTGTGGTGTAGTATAGAGGATCTGTCAGCTCTCCTGTGTGGTGTAGTATAGAGGTGCTGTCAGCTCTCCTGTGTGGTGTAGTATAGAGGATCTGTCAGCTCTCCTGTGTGGTGTAGTATAGAGGATATGTCGGCTCTCCTGTGTGGTGTAGTATAGAGGATCTGTCAGTTCTCCTGTGTAGTGTAGTATAGAGGAGCTGTCAGTTCTCCTGTGTGGTGTAGTATAGAGAATCTGTCAGCTCTCCTGTATGGGGTAGTATAGAGGAGCTGTCAGCTCTCCTGTGTGGTGTAGTATAGAGGAGCAGTCAGCTCTCCTGTGTGGTGTAGTATAGAGGAGCAGTCAGCTCTTCTGTGTGGTGTAGTATAGAGGAGCTGTCAGTTCTCCTGTGTGGTGTAGTATAGAGGATCTGTCAGTTCTCCTGTGTGGTGTAGTATAGAGGATCTGTCAGCTCTCCTGTGTGGTGTAGTATAGGGGATCTGTCAGCTCTCCTGTGTGGTGTAGTATAAAGGACATGTCATCTCTCTTGTGTGGTGTAGTATAGAGGAGCTGTCAGCTCTCCTGTGTGGTGTAGTATAGAGGAGCTGTCATCTCTCCTTTGTGGTGTAGTATAGAGGATCTGTCATCTCTCCTGTGTGGTGTAGTATAGAGGAGCTGTCAGCTCTCCTGTGTGGTGTAGTATAGAGGAGCTGTCAGCTCTCCTGTGTGGTGTAGTATAGAGGATCTGTCAGCTCTCCTGTGTGGTATAGTATAGAGGATATGTCAGCTCTCCTGTGTGGTGTAGTATAGAGGAGCTGTCAGTTCTCCTGTGTGGTGTAGTATAGAGGAGCTGTCAGCTCTCCTGTGTGGTGTAGTATAGGGGATCTGTCAGCTCTCCTGTGTGGTGTAGTATAAAGGACATGTCATCTCTCTTGTGTGGTGTAGTATAGAGGAGCTGTCAGCTCTCCTGTGTGGTGTAGTATAGAGGAGCTGTCATCTCTCCTTTGTGGTGTAGTATAGAGGATCTGTCATCTCTCCTGTGTGGTGTAGTATAGAGGAGCTGTCAGCTCTCCTGTGTGGTGTAGTATAGAGGAGCTGTCAGCTCTCCTGTGTGGTGTAGTATAGAGGATCTGTCAGCTCTCCTGTGTGGTATAGTATAGAGGATATGTCAGCTCTCCTGTGTGGTGCAGTATAGAGGAGCTGTCAGCTCTCCTGTGTGGTGTAGTATAGAGGATCTGTCAGTTCTCCTGTGTGGTGTAGTATAGAGGAGCTGTCAGCTCTCCTGTGTGGTGCAGTATAGAGCATCTGTCAGTTCTCCTGTGTGGTGTAGTATAGAGGATCTGTCAGCTCTCCTGTGTGGTGTAGTATAGAGGATCTGTCAGCTCTCCTGTGTGGTGTAGTATAGAGGATCTGTCAGCTCTCCTGTGTGGTGTAGTATAGAGGAGCTGTCAGCTCTCCTGTGTGGTGTAGTATAGAGGATCTGTCAGCTCTCCTGTGTGGTGTAGTATAGAGGATCTGTCATCTCTCCTGTGTGGTGTAGTATAGAGGATCTGTCAGCTCTCCTGTGTGGTGTAGTATAGAGGATCTGTCAGCTCTACTGTGTGGTGTAGTATAGAGGAGCTGTCAGCTCTCCTGTGTGGTGTAGTATAGAGGAGCTGTCAGCTCTCCTGTGTGGTGTAGTACAGAGGATCTGTCAGCTCTCCAGTGTTGGGTAGTATAGAGGATCTGTCAGCTCTCCTGTGTGGTGTAGTATAGAGGATCTGTCAGCTCTTCTGTGTGGTGTAGTACAGGGGATCTGTCCGATCTCCTGTGTGGTGTAGTATAGAGGAGCTGTGAGCTCTCCTGTGTGGTGTAGTATAGAGGAGCTGTCAGCTCTCCTGTCTGGTGTAGTACAGAGGATCTGTCAGCTCTCCTGTGTGGTGTAGTATAGAGGATCTGTCAGCTCTCCTGTGTGGTGCAGTATAGAGGATCTGTCAGCTCTCCTGTGTGGTGTAGTATAGAGGAGCTGTCAGCTCTCCTGTGTAGTGTAGTATAGAGGAGCTGTCAGCTCTCCTGTGTGGTGTAGTATAGAGGATCTGTCAGCTCTCCTGTGTGGTGTAGTATAGAGGAGCTGTCAGTTCTCCTGTGTGGTGCAGTATAGAGGAGCTGTCAGTTCTCCTGCGTGGTGTAGTATAGAGGAGCTGTCCGCTCTCCTGTGTGGTGTAGTATAGGGGATCTGTCAGCTCTCCTGTGTGGTGTAGTATAGGGGATCTGTCAGCTCTCCTGTGTGGTGTATTATAGGGGAACTGTCAGTTCTCCTGTGTGGTGTAGTATAGAGGATCTGTCAGCTCTCCTGTGTGGTGTAGTATAGGGGATCTGTCAGCTCTCCTGTGTGGTGTAGTATAGTGGAACTGTCAGCTCTCCTGTGTGGTGTAGTATAGAGGATCTGTCTGCTCTCCTGTGTGGTGTAGTATAGAGGATCTGTCAGCTCTTCTGTGTGGTGTAGTACAGGGGATCTGTCAGCTCTCCTGTGTGGTGTAGTATAGAGGAGCTGTCCGCTCTCCTGTGTGGTGTAGTATAGAGGATCTGTCCGCTCTCCTGTGTGGTGTAGTATAGAGGATCTGTCCGCTCTCCTGTGTGGTGTAGTATAGAGGATCTGTCAGTTCTCCTGTGTGGTGTAGTATAGAGGATCTGTCAGTTCTCCTGTGTGGTGTAGTATAGAGGAGCTGTCAGCTCTCCTGTGTGGTGTAGTATAGAGGAGCTGTCAGCTCTCCTGTCTGGTGTAGTATAGAGGATCTGTTAGCTCTCCTGTGTGGTGTAGTACAGAGGATCTGTCAGCTCTCCTGTGTGGTGTAGTATAGAGGATCTGTCAGCTCTCCTGTGTGGTGTAGTATAGAGGACCTGTCAGCTCTACTGCGTGGTGTAGTATAGAGGATCTGTCAGCTCTCCTGTGTGGTGTAGTATAGAGGAGCTGTCCGCTCTCCTGTGTGGTGTAGTATAGAGGATCTGTCAGCTCTCCTGTGTGGTGTAGTATAGGGGATCTGTCAGCTCTCCTGTGTGGTGTAGTATAGGGGAACTGTCAGTTCTCCTGTGTGGTGTAGTAGAGAGGATCTGTCATCTCTCCTGTGTGGTGTAGTATAGAGGAGCTGTCAGCTCTCCTGTGTGGTGTAGTATAGAGGAGCTGTCAGCTCTCCTGTGTGGTGTAGTATAGAGGAGCTGTCAGCTCTCCTGTGTGGTGTAGTATAGAGGAGCTGTCAGCTCTCCTGTGTGGTGTAGTATAGAGGAGCTGTCAGCTCTCCTGTGTGGTGTAGTATAGAGGATCTGTCAGCTCTCCTGTGTGGTATAGTATAGAGGAGCTGTCAGCTCTCCTGTGTGGTGTAGTATAGAGGAGCTGTCAGTTCTCCTGTGTGGTGTAGTATAGAGGATATGTCAGCTCTCCTGTGTGGTGCAGTATAGAGGATCTGTCAGCTCTCCTGTGTGGTGTAGTATAGAGGATATGTCAGCTCTCCTGTGTGGTGTAGTATAGAGGATCTGTCAGCTCTCCTGTGTGGTGTAGTATAGGGGATCTGTCAGCTCTCCTGTGTGGTGTAGTATAGGGGAACTGTCAGTTCTCCTGTGTGGTGTAGTAGAGAGGATCTGTCATCTCTCCTGTGTGGTGTAGTATAGAGGAGCTGTCAGCTCTCCTGTGTGGTGTAGTATAGAGGAGCTGTCAGCTCTCCTGTGTGGTGTAGTATAGAGGAGCTGTCAGCTCTCCTGTGTGGTGTAGTATAGAGGAGCTGTCAGCTCTCCTGTGTGGTGTAGTATAGAGGAGCTGTCAGCTCTCCTGTGTGGTGTAGTATAGAGGATCTGTCAGCTCTCCTGTGTGGTATAGTATAGAGGAGCTGTCAGCTCTCCTGTGTGGTGTAGTATAGAGGAGCTGTCAGTTCTCCTGTGTGGTGTAGTATAGAGGATATGTCAGCTCTCCTGTGTGGTGCAGTATAGAGGATCTGTCAGCTCTCCTGTGTGGTGTAGTATAGAGGATCTGTCAGCTCTCCTGTGTGGTATAGTATAGAGGAGCTGTCAGTTCTCCTGTGTGGTGTAGTATAGAGGAGCGGTCAGCTCTCCTGTGTGGTGTAGTATAGAGGAGCTGTCAGCTCTCCTGTGTGGTGTAGTATAGAGGAGCTGTCAGCTCTCCTGTGTGGTGTAGTATAGAGGAGCTGTCAGCTCTCCTGTGTGGTGTAGTATAGAGGAGCTGTCAGCTCTCCTGTGTGGTGTAGTATAGAGGCTCTGTCAGTTCTCCTGTGTGGTGTAGTTCTCCTGTGTGGTGTAGTATAGAGGAGCTGTCCGCTCTCCTGTGTGGTGCAGTATAGAGGATCTGTCAGCTCTCCTGTGTGGTGTAGTATAGAGGATCTGTCAGCTCTCCTGTGTGGTGTAATATAGAGGAGCTGTCAGCTCTTCTGTGTGGTGTAGTATAGAGGAGCTGTCAGCTCTCCTGTGTGGTGTAGTATAGAGGAGCTGTCAGCTCTCCTGTGTGGTGTAGTATAGAGGATCTGTCAGCTCTCCTGTGTGGTGTAGTATAGAGGATCTGTCAGCTCTCCTGTGTGGTATAGTATAGAGGAGCTGTCAGCTCTCCTGTGTGGTGTAGTATAGAGGAGCTGTCAGCTCTCCTGTGTGGTGTAGTATAGAGGAGCTGTCAGCTCTCCTGTGTGGTGTAGTATAGAGGAGCTGTCAGCTCTCCTGTGTGGTGTAGTATAGAGGAGCTGTCAGCTCCCCTGTGTGGTGTAGTATAGAGGAGCTGTCAGCTCTCCTGTGTGGTGTAGTATAGAGGAGCTGTCAGCTCTCCTGTGTGGTGTAGTATAGAGGATCTGTCAGCTCTCCTGTGTGGTGTAGTATAGAGGATCTGTCAGCTCTCCTGTGTGGTGTAGTATAGAGGAGCTGTCAGCTCTCCTGTGTTGTGTAGTATAGAGGATCTGTCAGCTCTCCTGTGTGGTGTAGTATAGAGGACATGTTGGGTCTCCTGCGCAGTGTAATTTACTCCGGATTGAGTTTTCGTTCGAGTGGTTGTTTGCCCCATCGTTGTCCCGTATAAAAGGCAGAGAGATCAAGGAGATAATGTAAATGCAGAACAATGTAAATCTTTGTGATTTCGGGTCTAGATAGCAGGGTGACAGCCCCTATAGCTCCTATTATTGCTGCTGTCATTGGTTATCACACAGCGTCTGTTACCTATGAGGTAGACTAGAAGCTCAGACCAGATCAGATGACAAAATGTTCATTATAGATGGGGGTCCCATGTTCAGTCCCCCAACTATAAACCATAGCAGAGAACGGCTACAAAGCGATAGTCTCTGGAGGACCATGACATGTCCTTGTATTACATTAATTTTATTAAAAACTGTAATACTTAATTTTTCCTGTGGTGGCGCTGCAGGGGAATTAAACACAACGGGACCCCCTGTAACCTGATCGTCATGGGACCCATCTGACATAAAGGGATTATCCAAAGCGTAGGACTGACACAAATCTTTGGGTTTTGTAGTCTTCATGTTTACTCTTGGTGTCCTCTTGTGCTCCGCAGTCTCCAGATTTTGTATCTTCCTTCTGTGTCCTTTCCTGTAAGGATCTGACATTATTGGGCATTATCATCTACGCTTCTGATTCATTTCACAAGGGATCCGCACCTTCATAACTACAGCACGCCTCCACTGATCTCTCAGGCGCCACTGATCTCCCCTGCACAGTTCTGCTAATTGAAAACCCCCTGACTGTACCCCGATGTGCCGTTCTGCTAATAGAAGCACTTGTACTGTCCCTTTATTTAGTATTACAGTGATTGAAGTGTCCACGCTGGCGCCATCTTTTTGAAGAATAGGTCCCCGTGTTCCCTCATGTTACTGCTGCCTGACCAGACTGGTTGGAAACATCTTAGATGCCTGAAATCCTGCACCCTGCATAGCGTTTCAAATGGAGCTGTAAAGTAAATGACTTCCGTTAACGGGTCCAATATTCTGTGCTGAATGATTTCATAATACATCTTTATACGGGTCGGGGCTCCGTTTTTTTATTTTATTTTTATTTATTTATTTTACAGAGGTCTAGATTCCCTGCATATACATAGGGTTGTGTGCTGCCTGTGGCCACCACTAGAGGGAGCTCACTACATCCTGTTATATTACTGACTTCAATAGAGCAACAGTATGCAATTAGCTCTTGAGCTCTCCCTAGTGGCAAATGCTGGTAACTAAAATGTTATTAAACTGAATTCACACTTCGCACAAGCATTTTTTTTTAGTAAATCGTATGAATTTGTCTTCTCTATTGTGTCCCCTCCTGCGCTTGGATCAAAAACTGCACCAAAAATTGTGTTAAAAACGGCATGTGTGCATTGGGCCTGAAACAAATTTTCAGAGTGAGCTGTTCCTGGACGTGTCTTGGGATAGACTTTTGTGTGAGACTATAGATAATAGTAGAGGCATCCTCAGTATGTTGGAGGTCCTGACATCAGCCGTTTTCTTCCTTATCTTCAGGTGTAGCTGGGATGTGTTTGGCACAGATTCAGAGGACAGTCGTGATGTCACCATCAGCATGCCGCCTGCTCCAAACGTGCAGGAGAAGATGCCACCGGTGGCTAATGTTTCATCCGGCCAAACGAAAGGTTCGTACAATGATGTCGTGCAAAAAGATAAGTTTATACCTCTTAAAATGTCCCTTCATTCCAGGGGAAAAGTGATGCTTGAAGGGGTTGTACAGCAATAGAAAAACATGGCTGCTTTTATAAAGAAACAGCGCCACATCTGTCCACAGGTGGTGCGTGGTATTGCAGCTTAGCCCCGTTTACTTCAAAGGAACTGAGCTGCAATACCACACACAACCCAGGTGTGGTGCTGTTGCTGGACTATTGCAGCCATGTTTTTGTAACCAAGTACAATTCCTTTAACATTTCTTAAAGGGGCTCGAAACCTTTGTATAAACAAAGCTGGTTAGCTGTAAAATAAGAAGTCACCTTGTCAAAACTGGTAACTGCTTCATTATCTTCCAATTCTCTGTATGCAGCCAGCAGTGTAAAGCATGGAGGTTTTCATTCCGGTTTCCATGGCTACGTCCAGGTTTATGTATACATGGAAGTACAGTGTCTCTTCTAGTATATGTATGCAAAGCACTATAGAAAAAAAACTCTAGAGAGAGCTACTCGTGTCCCTTGGCTGTGACAACCACAAGGATAGACCCTATTGTTTACACTGCTGGCTGCATGCAGAGACCTGCAAAACTCTTCATAGTCCCTTAAAGGGGGTGTAGACTTTTCAGAACATAGTGAGACATCTCATAGCAGTGGTCTGCAACCTCCAGTGGCTGTCCGGACGTACTGGGACTTGTGGTTTTGCAATAGCTGAAGAGCCACCGGTTGCTCACCAGAATCGCATGGGTGGGTGGGCTCTAAGCCGGGACCCCCAGTGATCATCTTCTACCATTCCGACATCTTAGAGGATAATATTGTGGGCACTGTGAGGCGGCACCCCATTGATCCAGCACTTGGTAACGTCCCTAAGCTTTCAGTCCCCCTCCCATAACCTGATCGGATTCTTCACTACTTTGGTAGTTTTTCAGTGGGGCCTTAACATGCATGTCCCATTATAATCTCAAAAGGGAGTTCCCATCTAATAATGTTATGGCCGATCACAACGAGTGGGGCCATCCGGAGGCTTCAGACATATTTTAGGCTTTATCTCCTGTCCTTTTCAGTATGTGACACAGCAGCAGACTTTATGCATGAGAGCAAAGCCAAAGCAGGACCTGGCCGAGTCCGTGATACAAGAAGACCGCGTCATGAAAGAAGTGAAGTCTGTATCTGCCGTGATGCCCATTAAAGACCCGTCCCCTGGTGGGCCCACCGAGCAAGTGCAAGGAACCTCTCCCCAAACCACCGCACATCCCAAAGGCTGGAAGGAAATAAAAGTGGATTTATTAACATTACCTGGAATATTCGCTCGTCTGTCCAAAATCAGACTCTCCGGTCAGTACTGACATCTATGTAGACATACTTATTTAAAGGGGTAGGCCCATATTTAAAGTGATGGCGTATTGCTAGGATATGCCATCGCTTTATGATCGGCAGGGGTATGACCTCTGGGAACCCCGATGATCCGGAGAATGAAGTTGCCACAATACTGATGTAGCGCTGTGTCCCCTTCACCGTTTCTGGCCGACCCCTCTGAAGTGAACTCCAACGCGACTCCAATTCAATCAGCGCTGCGGCCTGTACATGCTCAGGATCGGTGGGGGTCCCAGGAGTCAGACCCCGATCGATCATAAAGTGATGTCATGTCCTAGCAATATAAGATGGGATTAAGGGCTCATTCAGACAAGTGGGATTCTCGGTGGAACAACGCACCGCACACGGCCCCATTGAGTTCAATGCGGCTGTTCACACAGGCAGGAGTTTTCACACAGCCGGTGTCTGTTGCATGAAACTCGCTGCATCTCCCATATTGGTGAGTTTTCACGCACTTAGTCGCCCACTGAAGTCAATGGGTGCGTGAATACCACGGATAGCACAAGGACGCACATCCGTCTGCTGTCCGTGTTTCACGCATCAATTACATTGGAAAAAAAAAGTGCTTGCAAGTGCGTGAAAAACACATGCAGGACACAACGCACACCGACGGAAAATGCGACGCACACCGACGGAAAACGCAACGCACACCGACGGAAAACGCAACGCACACCGACGGAAAACGCAACGCACACCGACGGAAAACGCAACGCACACCCGGACAGATTTATGCACGTTTTTTTACGCGCATAAATCTGCCGTCTAACCCTTTAACCCCTCCACTTTTCCTGTATGAGAATGTGGACATGTAAAGGTTAATCAGGTCATAAGTTCCAGTTCTGTCCAATATTGGTGTGAAAATTCAATTAAAAAAACAAAGATAAGTAAAATAATTGCCTCTTTATTATCGGAGGTGATTGTTCTTATTATTTTAATGAATTTGCTAATTAACATCCTCGGCAGTAATGACTTTAGTGGGAAGATATCAAGTGGCATTAAGTCAGCGGACATGATGAGAAGTGTAATGGTTCTACGCTGGGTGTATCGTACGTGTCTTATTACCCGGGGGGGGGGGGGGCTGCAGCGCTGGTCCCCCGTGTAGATACATACATTTGCGGGTAAATTTTTTATAGCGTATTTGACAGTAGGAGAGCGGAGTCTTACACGTCTTTGATGACTAGTGATGTCACGGGTTAAAGGGGAACTCCTAACAGAAATGTCTGATTGATGGGTGTACCACTTCTGGGACCCCAGTTCGTCTTCAGGTGGTGTCCGCTTCATCCAGAGACTGAACATGGAGAGGGCCGTGCCTGTACACAACTTTCTCCTTTCGTTTCTATAGGAGTTACAGAAACAGCCCGTCCGCTTTCTCAGCTGTTTCCGTATCTCCCATAGACGTGAACCCCTATTCTCAATATAGGTGTGGGATCCGCATCTACCAGACATTTATGGTCTACCCTGTAAATACGCCGAGTTGGGAATACCCCTTTAATCTGTAATCTCAAGAAATTGTACCAGATGAAAAAGTCGGGAGTTTGATAATCCGGCATGTGTGATCCATATAACGGGAGGACATGTGAGGTCAGATCCTGCACTGCACGGGCACAAACTATAATATCACCCTCTGTGTTTGCAGCTTTGGTGGTGATCACAGCTTCCGCCGGCTACGCCATGGCTCCTGTACCCTTTGACCTGAGCTGCTTCCTTTTGGCCTCTGTTGGCACCGGCCTGGCTTCTTGTGCTGCCAATTCCATCAACCAGGTGAGCGTGCGGTGTTATTATACCCAATGTACAGGACTGGGGTTATATTGGGTGAACACGAGCCAACACTGTGCCATGTCAGCGGGGGTCATCCGGCGTCACTTCTCGGCCTGTACTTGACCAGGTCTTTACAGGACTATGAAATCTTAGCTGATAAAAGCTGGTATGGGGGTGGGGTGTTCCCTGGTGCTAAAGCAATGAGGACACTGCCGAGGTTGTAGTTACATTGGGCACGGGCACCAATGGCAGCCTGAAAGCCCCTCTACCGCTATTATGGATACTGCAGCGGTGCGGTGGCACTTCTCTGCCCGTGGCATCGGTGTAGATCTCCGCTTTATATCTGCCATGACCCCCACCCCGGGCACATGGGGGGTCTGTGATGTTATGTGGTAATGCCATTGCCATACTCGGAGTGTTGTAGAGTGTGGTGAAGGGGGATGGGGGTCTTCTGAAGAGGAGCTGACTCATCGTAAGATCAGCAGATAAGTCTCCAGACAGATCATATACATAATTGGAGTGAAGAGGCCGTTTCCCTATTATCTCTGCAGAACACGCCTTATAATGTTTGGAAAACCTGCCCTATTAATGGCCTCTCCGCGATTTATATCCTGTCCGGGAGGCCACTATAGCGTGTGAAGGACTGTGATGGGACCGGCACCTTCCTAATGTCCTCTCCTCACACACCACCATGACTTCCTCTGCACCTCCAGATCTGAAAATAGGCAACTGCTCCCACCCAGCTTTCCTGCACTCCTGAATGGTAAAGCGATCTGGTTATCCCTCAATACCATATAACTGTGCGACTAGGCAGGTGAGCCATTCAGGAGTCTGGGAGAGCAGGATGTAAACCCCTGTGGGGGTGGTTATCATGGCCGTGTTCATACGTCGCAGCAAAATGGCGCAGTTTTCCTCGATTTTGCGAAAATCACTGCAAATAACAAAACAAGCATTTTGCCTGCGGCGTGTGAACGCAGCCCGACGTGATCCGTAGAGGCGGCTTTGAATTCCTGATAATCTGACGTGTTTGCTCGGTAGAGGATAAGCAATTTATTGTTCTCTGTTGTCAACCATCTTTCGACACCTGGCACGTCGTGGTTTTCTTTCAGCAAAATTGCAGCGCCTGGGCAGATAAATCTAATATATATTATATCAAACCTATAGGATTAATGTGAGGTGTCCGGTGCTTTGTCCTATGACGTGTGTGCAGGGCTGATAATTGTTCCCTATGACAATCTCTCCCGCAGATAACCGGAGGGAGTCCTGCTGGGCGCGGGGTTAGAGGTCAGCTTCCAAGCCGAGGTGGTTTGCTCTTCTACCCGACACATAATTATGGTTTGTAAACCCTCGGAGTGGGCAGATCTCCCTCCCCTCCGTCGCTGCGAGCGTGGAGAGCCGCGCCGTACAGACACTTCTGTGCTCGCCTCCGGTTTTTCATTATGGAGAGGCCTATAATCTGCCGCCAGGCTGACAAGACTCTGAGAGTTAATGGAGGGAAGGGGCTGGAGGTTACACAGCCGGCTCCGTGCCAGGGCGCTGCGCCGTATAACGCGGGGAGCAGGACCTCGCGCCGCTGACACATGGAAATGTAATGTGATTTGTGACAGGTTGTTAGGCAGGAATCGCTGCCATCGGAGAGACGGGCACTGCAAAGGCTGGACAGGACGCAGCGTGCCGCCGCCGCTCTGCTTGATCACACGTGGCGGGTAATGTCAGCGCATTCCTAAATATCTTATATCATTCACGATATCATCAGCGCCCGTTTTCGTAACTCAAAAAAATCCCAACTCGGCTCCGTGATTATTTGCCAACCAATCCAATCCTGAATCACCCCATAATACCAAAAACTTGTAACCGGCATCTCCAATTATTGGAATACTGTTGTATGGGCGGTGTATAGTCAAATATTCTATAGGAGCTCGTACCTATGGATCAGACTTTATATTTCCCTATTAGGGCACCGCTATGATCAGTGGCTCCAGCTTAGCTGCATTGTCTATTGGAGTCTAAGGCCACATTCAGACCAGCGTCGGCAACTCCGGACGTGAAAAACAGGCGTTTTTAACATCTGAGGTGGGGACGCGTTGTCACGGATCCTCCATAGACTAGAGTCTATGGAGGGATGAGGGACACGCAGTCACATAGGACATGTTCTATTTTTTTCACGGACCCTTCACGCTCCATTGAAATAACGGTCGTGTGAGCTGCCCTTATTTTAACAGCCGTCCCACGGACGTGATACACGCTTATCTGAGTGAGTCCTAAGGTAGTCTGAAATTCGTTTTCTCAGGATGCTGCTTTGCCTCTCCCTCATGCTTTGCACTGCAGCCTTGTTCATTTACATTTGCTGCTGTGTATAAATACAAGCTTAGCAGGAAGCCACTACCTATAGAGCAGGGACACAGCAAGGCCGAGTGCATGTGTTTTCAATGTAGAGAGGGAAATAACCTGCTGCCGCTGGAAAACTCAAGCATTAGGGTATGTTCATACACCGTTTTTTGGCGCTGTTTTTGACACGGAAACCACATCAGAAACCACGCCAAAAAACTTCTGAAAACGCCTTCCTTTGAGTTCAATGGGAGGCAAAGGCGCTTTGTTCCCGCAAGCGGAAAAAAACGCTTGGGAGAAAAAGAAGCGTCATGCCCTTTCTTCAGGTGTTTCCGTCTCTGACCTCCCATTGACATCAATGAGAGGCAGACAAAGCGGTTTTTGCTGCGTTTTTACGAAAAATGGCGCAAAGAGTGCGGGCAGGTCAAAATCTGCCTACAGAAAAAACTGTGTGTGAACAGGGTCTTAGACCATTGCCGAAATAATGAAAAATGACCAATCCAATAGAGAATGTCGCGTTCACTTCAAGTAGATCTTGGAATATGTAGGATTATCTCCTCCTGGGACATGGAGAGGCTTCCAGGCTTTAGAAGCCTTTATTTGCCCCCACGTCCCAATACTGACACACAAGTAAAACGGGACCATGTATGGCCATCGGCCGGCAATGCGATATTGTATGGGATTTTTATTCTTCATAACCCCTGCAGAACCACATTATAACGAATGGGGGTCACAACAGACGTTTATATATATTTTACAGTCCTCTATAAAATGGTTCCTTGCAGAGAATCCTAACCACGTATCTCACCGTCGTCCTCTTATAACCGCACTCAAGTCTCCGCAGAAAGAGAAATAAATGTAGACTAAATACAAGTGTCATTGATCTGTCATCACCCCTGGATTGCTGCGCTGTTTGATGTGTCCACGGTGCACTTTTATCTTCTGTCTATGTTCTAGTCTCAAGTATTTTCTGAAGAATTTATATTATGTCTAAGGAAGTGTGCTGAGGGGTATCAGTAAGTAGTTGTAACCCTGCAAAAAAGGGACAGTCACCCAGTGCTAAACTATCTCCTGTGTTCAGTGTCACCCCCTGCTAAGAGAAGTGACAACTGCGCGCAACACAGGTCACTCTCACAAACATGGCTGTCACTTTTTAAGCCAACTAAGCTACTGTCATGAAAAAGTAAACTGAAATATCTTTTTCAGCAAAAAAAACACTATAATACTGCCCTTATATACAAGAATATAACTACTATAATACTGCCCCTATATACAAGAATATAACTACTATAATACTGCCCCCTATATACAAGAATATAACTACTATAATACTGCCTCCTATATACAAGAATATAACTACTATAATACTGCCCCCTATATACAAGAATATAACTACTATAATACTGCCCCTATATACAAGAATATAACTACTATAATACTGCTCCTATATACAAGAATATAACTACTATAATACTGCTCCTATATACAAGAATATAACTACTATAATACTGCCTCTATATACAAGAATATAACTACTATACTACTGCCCCTATATACAGGAATATAACTACTATAATACTGCCCCATATACAAGAATATAACTACTATAATACTGCTCCTATATGCAAGAATATATCTACTATAATACTGCTTCTATATACAAGAATATGACTACTATAATACTGCTCCCTATATACAAGAATATAACTACTATAATACTCCCCCCTATATACAAGAATATAACTACTATAATACTGCCCCCTATATACAAGAATATAACTACTATAATACTGCCCCATATACAAGAATATAACTACTATAATACTGCTCCTATATACAAGAATATAACTGCTATAATACTGCCCCTGTATACAAGACTATAACTACTATAATACTGCTCCTATATACAAGAATATAACTACTATAATACTGCCCCTATATACAAGAATATAACTACTATAATACTGCTCCTATATACAAGAATATAACTACTATGATACTACTCCTATATACAAGAATATAACTACTATAATACTGCCTCCTATATACAAGAATATAACTGCTATAATACTGCCCCTATATACAAGAATATAACTACTATAATACTGCTCCTATATACAAGAATATAACTACTATAATACTGCCCCTATATACAAGAATATAACTACTATAATACTGCTCCTATATACAAGAATATAACTACTATGATACTACTCCTATATACAAGAATATAACTACTATAATACTGCCTCCTATATACAAGAATATAACTACTATAATACTGCCCCTATATACAAGAATATAACTACTATAATACTGCACCCTATATACAAGAATATAACTACTATAATACTGCTCCTATATACAAGAATATAACTACTATAATACTGCCCCTATATACAAGAATATAACTACTATAATACTGCTCCTATATACAAGAATATAACTACTATAATACTGCCCCTATATACAAGAATATAACTACTATAATACTGCCCCTATATACAAGAATATAACTACTATAATATTACCCCTGAATATAACTACTATAATACTGCTCCTATATACAAGAATATAACTACTATGATACTGCCCCAATATACAAGAATATAACTACTGTAATACTGCCCCTATATACAAGAATATAACTACTGTAATACTGCCCCTATATACAAGAATATAACTACTATAATACTGCTCCCTATATACAAGAATATAACTACTATAATACTGTTCCCTATATACAAGAATATAACTACTATAATACTGCTCCTATATACAAGAATATAACTACTGTAATACTGCCCCTATATACAAGAATATAACTACTATAATACTGCCCCTATATACAAGAATATAACTACTATAATACTGCTCCTATATGCAAGAATATATCTACTATAATACTGCTTCTATATACAAGAATATGACTACTATAATACTGCTCCCTATATACAAGAATATAACTACTATAATACTCCCCCCTATATACAAGAATATAACTACTATAATACTGCCCCCTATATACAAGAATATAACTACTATAATACTGCACCCTATATACAAGAATATAACTACTATAATACTGCTCCTATATACAAGAATATAACTACTATAATACTGCCCCTATATACAAGAATATAACTACTATAATACTGCTCCTATATACAAGAATATAACTACTATAATACTGCCCCTATATACAAGAATATAACTACTATGATACTGCCCCTATATACAAGAATATAACTACTATAATATTACCCCTGAATATAACTACTATAATACTGCTCCTATATACAAGAATATAACTACTATGATACTGCCCCAATATACAAGAATATAACTACTGTAATACTGCCCCTATATACAAGAATATAACTACTGTAATACTGCCCCTATATACAAGAATATAACTACTATAATACTGCTCCCTATATACAAGAATATAACTACTATAATACTGTTCCCTATATACAAGAATATAACTACTATAATACTGCTCCTATATACAAGAATATAACTACTGTAATACTGCCCCTATATACAAGAATATAACTACTATAATACTGCCCCTATATACAAGAATATAACTACTATAATACTGCTCCTATATGCAAGAATATATCTACTATAATACTGCTTCTATATACAAGAATATGACTACTATAATACTGCTCCCTATATACAAGAATATAACTACTATAATACTCCCCCCTATATACAAGAATATAACTACTATAATACTGCCCCCTATATACAAGAATATAACTACTATAATACTGCCCCATATACAAGAATATAACTACTATAATACTGCTCCTATATACAAGAATATAACTGCTATAATACTGCCCCTATATACAAGACTATAACTACTATAATACTGCTCCTATATACAAGAATATAACTACTATAATACTGCCTCCTATATACAAGAATATAACTACTATAATACTGCTCCCTATATACAAGAATATAATTGCTATAATACTGCCCCTATATACAAGAATATAACTACTATAATACTGCTCCTATATACAAGAATATAACTACTATAATACTGCCCCTATATACAAGAATATAACTACTATAATACTGCTCCTATATACAAGAATATAACTACTATGATACTACTCCTATATACAAGAATATAACTACTATAATACTGCCTCCTATATACAAGAATATAACTACTATAATACTGCCCCTATATACAAGAATATAACTACTATAATACTGCCCCCTATATACAAGAATATAACTACTATAATACTGCTCCTATATACAAGAATATAACTACTATAATACTGCCCCTATATACAAGAATATAACTACTATAATACTGCCCCATATACAAGAATATAACTACTATAATACTGCTCCTATATACAAGAATATAACTGCTATAATACTGCCCCTATATACAAGACTATAACTACTATAATACTGCTCCTATATACAAGAATATAACTACTATAATACTGCCTCCTATATACAAGAATATAACTACTATAATACTGCTCCCTATATACAAGAATATAACTGCTATAGTACTGCCCCTATATACAAGAATATAACTACTATAATACTGCTCCTATATACAAGAATATAACTACTATAATACTGCCCCTATATACAAGAATATAACTACTATAATACTGCTCCTATATACAAGAATATAACTACTATGATACTACTCCTATATACAAGAATATAACTACTATAATACTGCCTCCTATATACAAGAATATAACTACTATAATACTGCCCCTATATACAAGAATATAACTACTATAATACTGCCCCCTATATACAAGAATATAACTACTATAATACTGCTCCTATATACAAGAATATAACTACTATAATACTGCCCCTATATACAAGAATATAACTACTATAATACTGCTCCTATATACAAGAATATAACTACTATAATACTGCCCCTATATACAAGAATATAACTACTATACTACTGCCCCTATATACAAGAATATAACTACTATAATATTACCCCTGAATATAACTACTATAATACTGCTCCTATATACAAGAATATAACTACTATGATACTGCCCCAATATACAAGAATATAACTACTGTAATACTGCCCCTATATACAAGAATATAACTACTGTAATACTGCCCCTATATACAAGAATATAACTACTATAATACTGCTCCCTATATACAAGAATATAACTACTATAATACTGTTCCCTATATACAAGAATATAACTACTATAATACTGCTCCTATATACAAGAATATAACTACTGTAATACTGCCCCTATATACAAGAATATAACTACTATAATACTGCCTCCTATATACAAGAATATAACTACTATAACACTGCTGCTATATACAAGAATATAACTACTATAATACTGCCCTATATACAAGAATATAACTACTATAATACTGCCCCTATATACAAGAATATATAACTACTATAATACTGCTCCTATATACAAGAATATAACTACTATAATACTATCCCCTATATACAAGAATATAACTACTATAATACTGATCACTATATACAAGAATATAACTACTATAATACTGCCCCTATATACAAGAATATAACTACTATAATACTGCCCCTATATACAAGAATATAACTACTATAATACTGCCCCTATATATAAGAATATAACTACTATAATACTGCTGTTATATACAAGAATATAACTACTATAATACTGCTCCTATATACAAGAATATAACTACTATGATACTGCCCCTATATACAAGAATATAACTACTATGATACTGCCCCTATATACAAGAATATAACTACTATAATACTGCTCCTATATACAAGAATATAACTACTATAATACTGCCTCCTATATACAAGAATATAACTACTATAATACTGCTGCTATATACAAGAATATAACTACTATAATACTGCCCCTATATACAAGAATATAACTACTATAATACTGCCCCTATATACAAGAATATAACTACTATAATACTGCCCCCTATATACAGGAATATAACTACTATAACACTGCTCCTGTATACAAGAATATAACTACTATAATACTGCCCCCTATATACAAGAATATAACTACTATAATACTGCTCCTATATACAAGAATATAACTACTATAATACTGCCCCCTATATACAAGAATATAACTATAATACTGCTCCTATGTACAAGAATATAACTACTATAATACTGCCCCTATATACAACAATATTACTACTATGATACTGCTCCTATATACAAGAATATAACTACTATAATACTGCCCCTATATATAAGAATATAACTACTATAATACTACCCCTGAATATAACTACTATAATACTGCTCCTATATACAAGAATATAACTACTATGATACTGCTGCTATATACAAGAATAGAACTACTATAATACTGCCCCAATATACAAGAATATAACTACTATAATACTGCCCCAATATACAAGAATATAACTACTATAATACTGCCCCTATATACAAGAATATAACTACTATAATACTGCTCCCTATATACAAGAATATAACTACTATAATACTGCCCCTATATATAAGAATATAACTACTATAATACTGCTGTTATATACAAGAATATAACTACTATAATACTGCTCCTATATACAAGAATCTAACTACTATGATACTGCCCCTATATACAAGAATATAACTACTATGATACTGCCCCTATATACAAGAATATAACTACTATAATACTGCTCCTATATACAAGAATATAACTACTATAATACTGCCTCCTATATACAAGAATATAACTACTATAATACTGCTGCTATATACAAGAATATAACTACTATAATACTGCTGCTATATACAAGAATATAACTACTATAATACTGCCCCTATATACAAGAATATAACTACTATAATACTGCCCCTATATACAAGAATATAACTACTATAATACTGCCCCCTATATACAGGAATATAACTACCGTATATACTGGCGTATAAGACGACTTTTTAACCCCTTAAAATAATGGCTACAGTGGGGGGTCGTCTTATACGCAGGATATACTGTGTGAGGTGTTTTTTTTTCCCCGTCAGCGCGTAGAGAGCCGCTTCCTGGGACCGCCGCGCATGCGCGGCAGTCCGCCTCTCACAGTCATTAGAAGAGGCTTAGTACGCGCTGACAGGGCGGCGCGCTGTATGCTAATGCAGCCGCCCCGTCACAGCGGTCGGCGTCACAGAGCTGGGGGTCACAGGCGGCACTTACAGAAGCATGTAAGCTCTTCATTAATATCACAGCATGGATGCGAGGGGAATCTGGCGTTACTGCACCGCCAGCTTTCCCCTCGCATCCATGCTGTGATATTAATGAAGAGCTTACATGCTGGTGTAAGTGTGCATATTGCTACAATAAGTGCCGACCCCGCCCCCCTTCTCCTCCCGGTGACTCCCCGCCCCTGCACTAATCCTATTGGGAGAGGGGTAGTCTTATACAGTGAGTATATACCAAATTCTATATTTTTAGGGCAGAAGTTGGGGGTCGTCTTATACGCCCAGTCGTCTTATACGCCGGCATATACGGTACTATAACACTGCTCCTGTGTACAAGAATATAACTACTATAATACTGCCCCCTATATACAAGAATATAACTACTATAATACGGCCCCTATATACAAGAATATAACTACCATGATACTGCCCCAATATACAAGAATATAACTACTGTAATACTGTCCCTATATACAAGAATATAACTACTGTAATACTGCCCCTATATACAAGAATATAACTACTATAATACTGCTCCCTATATACAAGAATATAACTACTATAATACTGCCCCTATATACAAGAATATAACTACTATAATACTGCCCCTATATACAAGAATATAACTACTATAATAATGCTCCCTATATACAAGAATATAACTACTATAATACTGCTCCTATATACAAGAATATAACTACTATAATACTGCCCCCTATATACAAAAATATAACTACTATAATACTGCCCCTATATACAAGAATATAACTACTATAATACTGCCAGCTATATACAAGAATATAACTACTATAATACTGCCCCTATATACAAGAATATAACTACTATAATACTGTTCCCTATATACAAGAATATAACTACTATAATACTGCCCCTATATACAAGAATATAACTACTATAATACTGCCTCCTATATACAAGAATATAACTACTATAATACTGCCCCCTATATACAAGAATATAACTTGTATACAATAATATATACAATAATATAACTACTATAATACTGCCAGCTATATACAAGAATATAACTACTATAATACTGCTCCTATATACAAGAATATAACTACTATAATACTGCCCCCTATATACAAGAATATAACTACTATAATACTGCCCCTTATATACAAGAATATAACTACTATAATACTGCCCACTATGTACAAGAATATAACTTCTATAATACTGCTCCTATATACAAGAATATAACCACTATAATACTGCCCCCTATATACAATAATATAACTACTATAATACAGCTCCTATATACAAGAATATAACTACTATAATACTGCTCCTATATACAAGAATATAACTACTATAATACTGCCCCCTATATACAAGAATATAACTACTATAATACTGCCAGCTATATACAAGAATATAACTACTATAATACTGCTCCTATATACAAGAATATAACTACTATAATACTGCCTCCTATATACAAGACTGAAAATCTGCACTACATTATGGTGCAGTTTTTTTCCGGCGGAATTGCATGCGGTTTTCAGGATAGATACTGTGTACTTCTAAAGTGGTGTAGACTTAAAGTGGTTATATTCCAAGTATTGTGATACTGTCCCGATTGTATAAGAATAGAGTATATGTATACTGATGTATACCACCACACGGAACCCACCGAACAGCAGAATGAGGGCCCACAGTACTACACTGAGTGCTGCACCATCCTTATATAAGCTCCACGTCCTCTATCTCCACATCGTCCGGAAACTGGCATCGGCCAAACTCCATCTTCTCTATCATACTCATCCTGGGAAACGTCCGCACCAACCTCCTCCTCTTACGAGACACGCCCATGATGGGAGCCAGCAAGAGAAAAACTGACACCGCGGTCAATGTGTGACCCCAATTTATAGACCTGATGATGTCACAACATGATGGCCATTATGTGCAAACGGAGCACCTCCAGATTACAGGCCACGCCCTTCATTTTGACATCACGCTTCGAGTCTCCAGGTGACATCACAAGAAGTGCCGAGAAATAGAATCTGCCAATATTCTAAAATGTTCTCCCAGGTTCCACCAATGAAATGTATTCTGTCACTCCCCCCAAAGATATTACAGGTTCAGTTGTTGGCATCTTCCAATAGAATCCAGCGTCACTGTGTGAAATCTACGCCATGGCTTGTCCAATAGATACATCTGACACGAAGCGACCATCTGTATAAAGCGTATACTACCAGTCAGGGTAGGGACAATTCTACTGGACGAGCCGTGGCATTGATTGAAGGATGCCGGTGATTCTATTGGACGTTTAGTCAGGGCCAGAATGAGGGCATTGTTGAGAGAAGAGATCAGTGTAAAGAATAATCATTGTGTATGTAGTGTGTGAGATGCGGGATAGGTGGTGTATGCGGAGATGCGGGATAGGTGGTGTATGCGGAGATGCGGGATAGGTGGTGTATGCTGCGGAGATGCGGGAGAGGTGGTGTATGCTGCGGAGATGCGGGAGAGGTGGTGTATGCTGCGGAGATGCGGGAGAGGTGGTGTATGCTGCGGAGATGCGGGAGAGGTGGTGTATGCTGCGGAGATGGGGGAGAGGTGGTGTGAGATGCGGGAGAGGTGGTGTATGCTGCGGAGAGGTGGTGTATGCTGCGGAGATGCGGGAGAGGTGGTGTATGAGGATATGCGGGAGAGGTGTTGTATGCGTGAGAGGTGGTGTATGCGGAGATGCGGGAAAGGTGGTGTATGCTGCGGAGATGCGAGAGAGGTGGTGTATGCTGTGGAGATGCGGGAGAGGTGGTGTATGCTGTGGAGATGCGGGAGAGGTGGTGTATGCTGTGGAGATGCGGGAGAGGTGGTGTATGCTGCGGAGATGCGGGAGAGGTGTTGTATGCTGCGGAGATGCGGGAGAGGCGGTGTATGCTGCGGAGATGCGGGAGAGGCGGTGTATGCTGCGGAGATGCGGGGGAGGTGGTGTATGCTGTGGAGATGCGGGGGAGGTGGTGTATGCTGCGGAGATACGGGAGAGGTGGTGTATGCTGCGGAGATGCGGGAGAGGTGGTGTATGCTGCGGAGATGCGGGAGAGGTGTTGTATTCTGGGGAGATGCGGGAGAGGGGGTGTATGCTGCGGAGATGCGGGAGAGGGGGTGTATGCGGAGATGCGGGAGAGGTGGTGTATGCGGAGATGCGGGAGAGGTGGTGTATGCTGCGGAGATACGGGAGAGGTGGTGTATGCTGCGGAGATGCGGGAGAGTTGGTGTATGCTGCGGAGATGCGGGAGAGTTGGTGTATGCTGCGGAGATACGGGAGAGGTGGTGTATGCTGCGGAGATGCGGGAGAGGTGGTGTATGAGGATATGCGGGAGAGGTGTTGTATGCGGGAGAGGTGGTGTATGCGGAGATGCGGGAAAGGTGGTGTATGCTGCGGAGATGCGAGAGAGGTGGTGTATGCTGTGGAGATGCGGGAGAGGTGGTGTATGCGGAGATGCGGGAGAGGTGGTGTATGCTGTGGAGATGCGGGAGAGGTGGTGTATGCTACGGAGATGCGGGAGAGGTGTTATATGCTGCGGAGATGCGGGAGAGGTGTTGTATGCTGCGGAGATGCGGGAGAGGTGTTGTATGCTGCGGAGATGCAGAGAGGTGGTGTATGCTGTGGAGATGCGGGAGAGGTGGTGTATGCTGTGGAGATGCGGGAGAGGTGTTGTATGCTGTGGAGATGCGGGAGAGGCGGTGTATGCTGCGGAGATGCGGGAGAGGTGTTGTATGCTGCGGAGATGCGGGAGAGGCGGTGTATGCTGCGGAGATGCGGGAGAGGTGGTGTATGCTGCGGAGATGCGGGAGAGGTGGTGTATGCTGCGGAGATGCGGGAGAGGTGGTGTATGAGGATATGCGGGAGAGGTGTTGTATGCGGGAGAGGTGGTGTATGCGGAGATGCGGGAAAGGTGGTGTATGCTGCGGAGATGCGAGAGAGGTGGTGTATGCTGTGGAGATGCGAGAGAGGTGGTGTATGCTGTGGAGATGCGGGAGAGGTGGTGTATGCTGTGGAGATGCGGGAGAGGTGGTGTATGCTGTGGAGATGCGGGAGAGGTGGTGTATGCTGTGGAGATGCGGGAGAGGTGGTGTATGCGGAGATGCGGGAGAGGTGGTGTATGCTGTGGAGATGCGGGAGAGGTGTTGTATGCTGTGGAGATGCGGAGGTGGTGTATGCTGTGGAGATGCGGGAGAGGTGGTGTATGCTGTGGAGATGCGGGAGAGGTGTTGTATGCTGTGGAGATGCGGGAGAGGCGGTGTATGCTGCGGAGATGCGGGAGAGGTGTATGCTGCGGAGATGCGGGAGAGGCGGTGTATGCTGCGGAGATGCGGGAGAGGTGGTGTATGCTGCGGAGATGCGGGAGAGGTGGTGTATGCTGCGGAGATGCGGGAGAGGTGGTGTATGCTGCGGAGATGCAGAGGTGGTGTATGCTGTGGAGATGCGGGAGAGGTGGTGTATGCTGTGGAGATGCGGGAGAGGTGTTGTATGCTGTGGAGATGCGGGAGAGGCGGTGTATGCTGCGGAGATGCGGGAGAGGTGTATGCTGCGGAGATGCGGGAGAGGCGGTGTATGCTGCGGAGATGCGGGAGAGGTGGTGTATGCTGCGGAGATGCGGGAGACGTGGTGTATGCTGTGGAGATGCGGGGGAGGTGGTGTATGCTGCGGAGATATGGGAGAGGTGGTGTATGCTGCGGAGATGCGGGAGAGGTGTATGCTGCGGAGATGCGGGAGAGGTGTTGTATTCTGGGGAGATGCGGGAGAGGGGGTGTATGCTGCGGAGATGCGGGAGAGGGGGTGTATGCGGAGATGCGGGAGAGGTGGTGTATGCGGAGATGCGGGAGAGGTGGTGTATGCTGCGGAGATACGGGAGAGGTGGTGTATGCTGTGGAGATGCGGGAGAGGTGGTGTATGCTGTGGAGATGCGGGAGAGGTGGTGTATGCTGCGGAGATACGGGAGAGGTGGTGTATGCTGCGGAGATGCGGGAGAGGTGGTGTATGCTGCGGAGATGCGGGAGAGGTGGTGTATGCTGCGGAGATGCGGGAGAGGTGGTGTATGAGGATATGCGGGAGAGGTGTTGGATGCGGGAGAGGTGGTGTATGCGGAGATGCGGGAGAGGTGGTGTATGCTGCGGAGATGCGAGAGAGGTGGTGTATGCTGCGGAGATGCGAGAGAGGTGGTGTATGCTGTGGAGATGCGGGAGAGGTGGTGTATGCTGCGGAGATACGGGAGAGGTGGTGTATGCTGCGGAGATGCGGGAGAGGTGGTGTATGCTGCGGAGATGCGGGAGAGGTGTTGTATTCTGGGGAGATGCGGGAGAGGGGGTGTATGCTGCGGAGATGCGGGAGAGGGGGTGTATGCTGCGGAGATGCGGGAGAGGTGGTGTATGCGGAGATGCGGGAGAGGTGGTGTATGCGGAGATGCGGGAGAGGTGGTGTATGCTGCGGAGATACGGGAGAGGTGGTGTATGCTGCGGAGATGCGGGAGAGGTGGTGTATGCTGCGGAGATGCGGGAGAGGTGGTGTATGCTGCGGAGATACGGGAGAGGTGGTGTATGCTGCGGAGATGCGGGAGAGGTGTATGCTGTGGAGATGCGGGAGAGGCGGTGTATGCTGCGGAGATGCGGGAGAGGCGTTGTATGCTGCGGAGATGCGGGAGAGGCGGTGTATGCTGCTTAGATACGGGAGAGGTGGTGTATGCTGCGGAGATGCGGGAGAGGTGGTGTATGCTGCGGAGATGCGGGAGAGGTGGTGTATTCTGGGGAGATGCGGGAGAGGTGTTGTATTCTGGGGAGATGCGGGAGAGGGGGTGTATGCTGCGGAGATGCGGGAGAGGTGGTGTATGCGGAGATGCGGGAGAGGTGGTGTATGCGGAGATGCGGGAGAGGTGGTGTATGCTGCGGAGATACGGGAGAGGTGGTGTATGCTGCGGAGATGCGGGAGAGGTGGTGTATGCTGTGGAGATGCGGGAGAGTTGGTGTATGCTGCGGAGATACGGGAGAGGTGGTGTATGCTGCGGAGATGCGGGAGAGGTGGTGTATGCTGCGGAGATGCGGGAGAGTTGGTGTATGCTGCGGAGATACGGGAGGTGGTGTATGCTGCGGAGATGCGGGAGAGGTGGTGTATGCTGCGGACATGCGGGAGAGGTGGTGTATGCTGCGGAGATGGCGGGATAGGTGGTGTATGCTGCGGAGATACGGGAGAGGTGGTGTATGCTGCGGAGATGCGGGAGAGGTGGTGTATGCTGCGGAGATGCGGGAGAGGTGGTGTATGCTGCGGAGATACGGGAGAGGTGGTGTATGCTGCGGAGATACGGGAGAGGTGGTGTATGCTGTGGAGATGCGGGAGAGTTGGTGTATGCTGCTTAGATACGGGAGAGGTGGTGTATGCTGTGGAGATGCGGGAGAGTTGGTGTATGCTGCTTAGATACGGGGGAGGTGGTGTATGCTGCGGAGATGCGGGAGAGGTGGTGTATGCTGCTTAGATACGGGAGAGGTGGTGTATGCTGTGGAGATGCGGGAGAGTTGGTGTATGCTGCTTAGATACGGGGGAGGTGGTGTATGCTGCGGAGATGCGGGAGAGGTGGTGTATGCGGAGATGCACTTGGAAATACAGGAGATTGTACCATGGATACTTGTATAGGTAGAGGACTCGTGGCTGGTGACATTGCTGATGGTTATTGTGGGGCTTGCAATAAGTGACTGCAGAGAGTTGGGGGCTGGACGATTACAGTCCCACCTGGTTATTACACAGGAGATGTCATCTAAATTGTTATGACTGGAACATACAGATTGTGACTGAGGAGCTTTCATCTCCCTATAATCTAAGATCTTTATGATCCCATTCCCCAAACCTTTGAGACCAGACTTTAATTTGTCTTCAGACGCTCAGCTCCTTTCAAGGAATCTCGGACCGGCGTTGGCGTATTCTCTCGTGGTGTCGTGTGAGCCTCAGAAACACCATTGATATAAATGCAGATTATCAGACTATATGCAGGCAGACAAAATCTAGCCGAGAACTGACTGATGGTTTATATAGATGTCCTACTGCTGGTCTGTAGTCCTGGCCTTACACTACAGTCCATATAATGTCCAGTTCTCCCAATAATTTACATCTTTATTCTGTGGAGGGGAAATGAGAACAACAAAGGAAAATTCTTCCCATCCCCCGATATTAAAGATCACTGAAGGGTCTGACAGCCCCAAACATAGACCTGATATTGTCAATGGATCTTACTGGAATTAGCTGCAATGTCATGTGTCACAGTACGGCATGGAGCCACCAAGGGATGTGTCCGTGACCTCTCTTATCCTGGTAGATGTATCTCAAGTACACGGACAAGATGTATGGAGACAAACCGAGATCCCCCACCCTCTTTCTGTAGCCGCAGTCTTCATTTTAATAGAATGTATATTACATAATTATAGTGTGTCTGGTGCTCCTTTAATTTAAAGGGGTATGCCTATCTCATAAATGTATGACCTCTCCAGAAGTGGGACCCTTACCTATTTCAACAAAGGAGGTCCCCGACCCCAATATGCTGATGAAAGACCATCAGCCATAACGAAGAGGTGACCATAAATACTAGAGCTAGAAAATCTCTGTACCTATTATGTTATTTATGATCCAGCTCTGGGTCCTGGCCGCCATCTACCTTTCCCTGACAGTAAGACCGTTATTGCCTGTTGCACCTTTACATGGGACATTCTCAGTGGACTGTTCGTTACCAAGAATCATTTTTAAGCTTCTCTGATACATTTTTGGACCGATGTAATAGATTTTCATTCTTCCACAATAACCGTGTTATCACCATAGAGGCAAAGCATATTGGTTGCGGCCTCATTGAACACAATTTTACAGTATATAAATATCTACATTTAAAGTTGAGTCACTTTGAAAATACATTACTTATATTGTACTATTTCTGAGATATATCCTGTATTATACTCCAGAGCTGCACTCACTATTCTGCTGATGGAGTCACTGTGTACATACATTACATTACTTATCCTGTACTGATCCGGAGTTATATCCTGTATTATATTCCAGAGCTGCACTCACTATTCTGCTGGTGGAGTCACTGTGTACAGACATTACTTATCCTGTACTGATCCTGAGTTACATCCTGTATTATACTCCAGAGCTGCACTCATTATTCTGCTGGTGGAGTCACTGTGTACATACATTACATTACTTATCCTGTACTGATCCTGAGTTATATCCTGTATTATACGCCAGAGCTGCACTCACTATTCTGCTGGTGGAGTCACTGTGTACATGCATTACTTATCCTGTACTGATCCTGAGTTATATCCTGTATTATACTCCAGAGCTGCACTCACTATTCTGCTGGTGGAGTCACTGTGTACATACATTACATTACTTATCCTGTACTGATTCTGAGTTACATCCTGTATTATACTCCAGAGCTGCACTCACTATTCTGCTGATGGAGTCACTGTGTACATACATTACATTACTTATCCTGTACTGATCCGGAGTTATATCCTGTATTATATTCCAGAGCTGCACTCACTATTCTGCTGGTGGAGTCACTGTGTACATACATTACATATCCTGTACTGGTCCTGAGTTACATCCTGTATTATACTCCAGAGCTGCACTCATTATTCTGTTGGTGGAGTCACTGTGTACATACATTACATTACTTATCCTGTACTGATCCTGAGTTATATCCTGTATTATACGCCAGAGCTGCACTCAGTATTCTGCTGGTGAAGTCACTGTGTACATGCATTACTTATCATGTACTGATCCTGAGTTATATCCTGTATTATACTCCAGAGCTGCACTCACTATTCTGCTGGTGGAGTCACTGTGTACATACATTACATTACTTATCCTGTACTGATTCTGAGTTACATCCTGTATTATACTCCAGAGCTGCACTCACTATTCTGCTGGTGGAGTCACTGTGTACATGCATTACTTATCCTGTACTGATCCTGAGTTATATCCTGTATTATACTCCAGAGCTGCACTCACTATTCTGCTGGTGGAGTCACTGTGTACATACATTACATTACTTATCCTGTACTGATTCTGAGTTACATCCTGTATTATACTCCAGAGCTGCACTCACTATTCTGCTGGTGGAGTCACTGTGTACATACATTACTTATCCTGTACTGATCCTGAGTTATATCCTGTATTATACTCCAGAGCTGCACTCGCTATTCTGCTGGTGGAGTCACTGTGTACATACATTACATATCCTGTACTGGTCCTGAGTTCCATCCTTTTACAGCGGCCGGTGTAGCGAGCGCCGATCAGCGAGACGTTGTTCGGCGCTCGTTTGCTCATGTCACACGGAGCTATGGATGGGAACGAGCAGTCGTTACTCCGATCATTCGTCCACATACATTATAATCATGTCGGCAGCGCGTCTCCCAGTTTACACCGGATGTGCTGCCGACAACGATAATATTTAACTTTTTAAAAACTATACGACCAGCAGATGATCAGGCGTTTGCTCATTATTCTGCTGACCGTTCCCTACAGGGCAATTATCAGCAACAAGCATTATATGACCGCTTGTCTGCCCGATAATCGTCCTGTGTAAATACTCCAGAGCTGCACTCACTGTTCTGCAGGATGAGACACGTTGTACATACAGTACAAGATAAGTAATATAATGTATCTCCCCGTGTAATCAGGGGATGTGCTGGTGACAAGATGCAAATTGTATGGGGTGAATGGCTGTATGGGGGTGAATGACTGTATGGGGGTGAATGGTTGTATGGGGGTGAGTGATTGTATGGGGGTGAATGACTGTATGGGAGTGAATGGTTGTATGGGGATGAGTGATTGTATGGGGGTGAGTGACTGTATGGGGGTGAATGACTGTATGGGAGTGAATGGTTGTATGGGGATGAGTGATTGTATGGGGGTGAATGACTGTATGGGGGTGAATGGTTGTATGGGGGTGAGTGACTGTATGGGGGTGAGTGACTGTATGGGGGTGAGTGACTGTATGGGGGTGAGTGACATTATTATGATATTGATATGGTATGTGTATATACATGTTAGGGTGACGGGGAGCTGTAGCAGTGACGCAGTTAGTGGGGTGCTCTCCGGAGATGCTGATTGGTTGTTGGGACGCCTTTCTCTCCACTTTCCTTCCTGAAGTTGTTGGGCAGATGAGTAGTAATTATCTGTGTATAATGGATGAGGACATCGTCTGTACCAGATAAGTCATGGGGGGACCTGGGGTCTTTCCAAGGTGAAAGGTCACATCACCGGCGAGCCGTCCGGCATGTTATACTTTATCCGTGCTCTTTTCCCTTACATTATAGTAATGTCTTCCGTAATGTATCGTCTCCATTCTATGTGGATGCAAATACTGGAATGAATTGATCTTTTTTTTATGTATTTGTGCTGTTGAATACAATTTTTTGCTCCCTGTTATCAGCCATTTAAGGACCGGTCTTGGTTGTATCTGCCGGGTCTTCAGTTTTGTGGGGCAGGACCTCGTCTCTGTAGAAGTTTCTCCTTCTCCAGGTGTTGGGAGATGGTCCAGATCTTTATCTCCCTTCTCAGACATCAAACACATTATGTAGCCGGCAGGAAACCCTTCTCCGCTCTCCTTCCCTGTCTGATAAACCTCCTTACATGACTTCTTCTCCGCTCTCCTTCCCTGTCTGATAAACCTCCTTACATGACTTCTTCTCCGCTCTCCTTCCCTGTCTGATAAACCTCCTTACATGACTTCTTCTCCGCTCTCCTTCCCTGTCTGATAAACCTCCTTACATGACTTCTTCTCCGCTCTCCTTCCCTGTCTGATAAACCTCCTTACATGACTTCTTCTCCGCTCTCCTTCCCTGTCTGATAAACCTCCTTACATGACTTCTTCTCCGCTCTCCTTCCCTGTCTGATAAACCTCCTTACATGACTTCTTCTCCGCTCTCCTTCCCTGTCTGATAAACCTCCTTACATGACTTCTCCTCCGCTCTCCTTCCCTGTCTGATAAACCTCCTTACATGACTTCTTCTCCACGCTGACCGACATGGAGACCCTGGGAGCCCCGAGGACGGAGATTAGATTGTTTGTTTTTATATCTTGTCTGGTGCTTTGTATTCGTGTCTGAAAATGTTTGATATCTGTAGTGTTGTGTCTAACTCAATATTGATAGGTGAGGGACCGTGCGACACTCATGATGGGCTTAGATACACCGGCTCAGCAGACAGTATGACACGTGATGGGATTAGATACACCGGCTCAGCAGACATGATCACATATGATAGGCTTAGATACACCGGCTCAGCAGACAGTATCACATATGATAGGCTTAGATATACACCGGCTCAGCAGACAGTATCACATATGATAGGCTTAGATACACCGGTTCAGCAGACAGTATCACATATGATAGGCTTAGATATACACCGGCTCAGCAGATAGTATCACACATGATAGGATTAGATACACAGCTCAGCAGACAGTATTACACATGATAGGCTTAGATACACCGGTTCAGCAGACAGTATCACATATGATAGGCTTAGATATACAACGGCTCAGCAGACAGTATCACATATGATAGGCTTAGATACACCGGCTCAGCAGACAGTATCACATATGATAGGCTTAGATACACCGGCTCAGCAGACAGTGTCACATATGATAGGCTTAGATATACACCGGCTCAGCAGATAGTATCACACATGATAGGATTAGATACACAGCTCAGCAGACAGTATCACATATGATAGGATTAGATACAGCGGCTCAGCAGACAGTATCACATATGATAGGCTTAGATACAGTGGCTCAGCAGACAGTATCACATATGATAGGCTTAGATACACCGGCTCAGCAGACAGTATCACATATGATATGCTTAGATATAAACCGGCTCAGCAGACAGTATCACATATGATAGGCTTGGATACACCGGCTCAGCAGCACCCTGCCTGGAGGATATTTTATTATATGATGTGGAATGTAGTTCTCTTTGATGCCAGTGATGTTGTCGGCTGGACCAGTATGTTGCCTGGTAATGATATACAGTAGGCGGTAAGGCTGTCCGGCTGTCCTGCATCCTTGGACTTGTAGTTCAGCCGCCGCCATCCATGAGATGTCAGTGACCTCCTGATCCTCATTCTCTTGACCCTGGAAATAATGAATTCCGTGCAGAGAGGACAGCAGATCTGTGAAGCATGTCCGCCATTAGTAGATGTCATCCTCGCATCATAGTCCGGGCGGCATCCCCGCACAGCCTCATGTCTCGTCACAGGGTCATCTCCCCTGCCTGGAGCCAAATGTAAAGAGATGCCACAAATCATATTCTCATCAATGCAAATAAACTACACAAAAACCACTTTCCTGACGACTACTTTTATTTTGCCTGCAGTTGTCCTGAGCGACACTGATGGGGGTTGTGTATACAGAGTTATGTCTGTTTCTTACCGCTGCTAATATAGCGCCAACATATTCTGCAGCGCTGTACACAGATTCTCACCGTTCACATCACGCACACACATTTTCTTGGAAGCCAAGAATATTTTATTCTGCAGCGACCAGGGAGGGGTCTGTTCACACCCTGCACTTTTTTTAAACGGCCGCTTATCTGATCACTGGCAATTCCACATTGATGTGTTACTAATAATACACACTCCGCAATGGTCACATATATCCACCTGCCTGCTGTGTCGCTCGCAGCTGCCAGTCCAGACCATGGTATAAGTGGACAAGTGTGACTGGTGACGTGGACCGCTTCATAAAGGGTTTATATGGCGCCTGCGGCATCTGCTGTCACCACGTGTATCGGTCGGCTGCTCAGTAAATATCTCATGGAGCCTGTGCTGGGGCTGGGCGATTATGGCCTAAATCAAAATCACGATTAATTGAACATGTAAATTTGATTTGGATTATTTAGGCCACACCCCTTTCGCGTGACACGCCCCCTATTTGCATGATACGCCATCAAATTAATCTTTATCCCCTGAGCCTGCTGTATACTACCATATATAATATACCCCCTGACACTGCCCCCACACAGTAAATTGCCCCTATAGTGCTCCCCACACAGTATAATGCCCCATAGCTGCCCCTACACAGTATAATGCCGCTATAACTGCCCCTGCACCGAATAATGCCCCCCTACAGTATAATGCCCCCCTACAGTATAATGGCCCTATAACTGCCTTTACACAGTATAAAGTCCCCTATAGCTGCCCCCTCAGCTCGGTGCAGACTGGCGCGATGACGTCACTGCCTCGCGTACAGCGATACATAGTGAATGGTAGAGCAGGGACCTTACGGCTCCCTGCTCTGCCATTGGATTTAACTGTCTGCGTCCTGAAGATGCAGATACCGTTTAAATCCTGAGAAAATAATTGACAAAACCGAAATTCGCAAGATGACGTCGATTAATGGCGCTGAACTTCGATTTCGGTTATTTTTCGATTACTTTCCCAGCCCTGGGCTGTGCTATAAACCTGTCTATATGTGTCTGTATCACTTATCAGGTTATTATAGGTGGAATATAATCTCTTTAGGCCTCATATTATTTATTTTTATACTTTTTATACAGTATTACCGGCTGCTATTGGGCGACACCACAACTTTTTAACTGCGCTGTTTTTTTCTTTATAGCTGCGGCCCCTTGTTGCCTCCCACCATTAGCGCCTTCCTCCGCTTTTTATTGTCTAGGTATATAAATATTATTTATTATACTGTGGTTTTTATTTTTTACATGATTATATACTAATATATGAAAAATGTAAAAAAAAAATGTCCTATAATAGTTAATAAAAACATCCTCCTCATCCATGAAAAATAATCCTACATAAAATCTCCCAACAGTGCAGGAAATAAAAGGTAAACTAAACTTCTAGACTGTTATGTTCTTAGTGGGGGCGGGGCATGACACCCTCTCTTTGGTGTTTATGAATCCCTTTGTCATGCTCCTCCCCCTCAATAGGTATAACCGTGTATCCGGTCTGCCCGGCATTAGGCCTTTATTTAGGAGGGAATGAACTTAAAATGTCAAATCCAGATGCGGCCGACACCGATAAATCCGATTATTGGCCACATTTATTATTTATTTATTCTTTTTTCTTAAAATTTTCTTCATGTAATAAAAAATTTTTTTATTTAGTCATTTACATAAAATCCACATTTTATTACTTTTTGTTTTTATTGGTTAGGTTTAACGTTCATTTACCCAGAGAGCTGCCAGACTAGAGGATATCCAGCATTTCCATCAGTGGGGGATGGGTCAGCAGGGATAAGAGATTTTACATAAATCTCATATTGATCAGCGCATCATTAATGGATGAAGGAAACATCGGTTCTAGGGCCCGGAATTTCTTATTTTTAGAGAAATGGGAAAACAATATTTTCATTTCCTTTTTACTTTCAAATGTTTTATGTTGATTTTTTTTATTTTAATTCTATCTTTCTTTTTTATTTTAATTCTATCTTTTCTTTTTATTTTAATTCTATCTTTCTTTTTTATTTTAATTCTATCTTTCTTTTTTATTTTAATTCTATCTTTCTTTTTTATTTTACTTCTATCTTTCATCTCTTTTAATCATATCTTCTTTTTTTATTATTTTTTTTCCCCCTGTTTTTTCGGCATATGGACGTTTGTAGATAGTTTACGACGGTCTCGTTAATTCCACCGGTTTATATCCAGGAAGCGGTGAAAATGGATGAACAAATTCTCTTGGTTCCAGAGCTCGGACGCCGTGAAACGGGATCCGCGGCAGGATCAGGTTTATGGGCTCCCGCGTCTTCCTGCTGGGTTTTCTGCATAGAACGGCAGGACAGGTGCAGGTCGGATAAAATAAAAAATAGATGCATTTCTTTCAGAGATTTCAACCAGACCAAAACCAATAACCTACAGACGGGGAAAACGGTCCACCAAATCAAAACCAGATGGGCTCGGTTAACCCTCTACACACCCAAAAATAGAAGGGAAAGAGAATCCTGCGGCAAATTACTAATGGGGGGGGGGGGGGGGGGTGATATGACCAATTTAAGAAAAATAATTGTTAAATCTATCTGCGCTTGGGAGATATTGTTGTCAGTATTGCCTTCTTTTTATTTTATTTTTTTAATAACTCAAAGGGGTTGTCCCAAAATAGAAAAACATGGCTGATTCTAACCGGAAATAGCGCCACACCTGTCCATGGGTTGTATCTGGTATTGCAGCTTAGCTCATTTAAAGTGAATAAGGCTGAACTGCAATACCACACACAACCTGTGAACAGGTGTGGCACTGTTTTTGGAAGAAATCAGCCATGTTTTTCCAATCCTGGACAACTCCTTTAATATATCTGATACATTATTAATCTTATAATATGGTCCTATAGGGATTGCCGTAAACATACATAACCTGACGGGGATGCTGCTCCTAATTGGGTGTTGCTGGACTTCCCAATTGACACTACAGCGTGTCAGCACCCGACTGCTGGCGCTGGACGGGCATGACGCAGCAGGAATATGTGCTTTCTGAATCCGTGTCATGCTCCTCCCACCTCTGGCCCTGAACAAGACATAACCCAGTGTATGCCTGGAGTGCTCCTTTAAGTGCCCCTTAGATTTTCATTTTGCAGGGAGGTCCTCGTCCCTCTATTAATCCCGTGTTCTTTGCTGCATTTGGCAGGACACTTAGTATCACGTCGCGGCTCCTGCCATTTTGGCCACTGTCAGAAGGATGGACTATAGAAGCCACCAAGGAGGGACTGAGTGTTCCTGGAGAGTGATAAATAATATATTGTCTGGGGTGCGTTAATGTTTCTGTTCTAGAAGCCTCTGCTGAATTCTCAACCATCCAAAACCACATTCGCTACGCCTTTTATCAGGGCCCGCGATCAGCGGGGAGTCTCTGTTCATCTCGGAGAGCACTGAGGCCAGGCAAGAGAATGGCGGCCAATATCTCCGGAGCGTGAGATCCAATCAGAGGGAGAACCACACAACAAATTGGCTTTAACTAGTGTGAAGCACGCTGCAGTTATGTCTCCTCCATCGCTTCCATCACCCGAAGTGCTGCGGAGCTCCCCCGTGCACACCTCTAATGCAAGTCATGGAGGAACAGTAATGTCTTTTCTGCAGTATGTTGTGGTTTTTAGTGCATTTAAAGGGCCAGTCACCATGAGGTTATCACCGTTCAGGAGTGATATCCGTCACACCTATGGAGCCAAATGTACCTGGAGGTTCTCGGCACGAGAGATGTGACATAAAAGGGATCTTTCTCTTATTCATCCCGTTGACGAACATTACAGCCAGCCTGATAACCGGGAACAATAGATTGTATTCAGCTCATTTTTTAACATGCAATGTTCTATTATATGGATAAATTCACAATACAGGTGGGGGGATGGGGGGGGGTCTTAGTGTAGATTTTGCATCAGGGCCCAGGAGCTTCCAACTACAACGCTGTCAAAGTGAATAACCCCCCTCAAATTCAAGAGGAGGAGCCCTGGGAGGTCATGTGATCAGTAGCGCCGAATGAGCGCCACCTATTTAGAGGTCTCTATGTATTGTAGTCACAAGTCCGTTCTCTTGCACAAACCTGTTTACATGGAGGTGTTCTCACTTTTACAGTAGCGGCCGGCGTAGCCCATTGGGCAAGCAATAGGGGGCGATGGCGGTGAAGCGTGACAAATAAAGGGTATGACTTTCTAGCTGCTGCAAAACCACAGCTCCCAGCATGCCCTAACAGCTGCTGTCAACACACATCTATCCCTTGATGTTATGGGAAGAGTAATCGGTGCTTGATGTCAGGGCAGGTTGGGAGTTGCAGTTTTGCAACCACTGATAGGAGACCGCTGCCTTAGTAAAACATTTTGAAGGTTACTGGCCCTTTAAGTACCGCACATCAGCCCTTAAAATACTTATCAGCCAATAACCGGTATGGACAGCATCCCTAATCATGTAAAGAGCGGCCCCCGAACCTTCCCGGGGCGGCAGAATGACGGCTTTGTTCTCCATGTGCTAATATTGGCATTGTGTCGCCGCTGATCTATTTAGTCTCTGTGCCCCATTTAACGCTCGCTCTGCATAACCCGCTTCTCAGACTTTCCCAAATCTTGTTTGCCACACCTCGTGAACAGGACCCGGAAGCAGCGGGGGGTCTCGCTTCACACGCAGCCCGCAGCCTATTTCTCACCGGCACAGCTCATGCTAATTTTATGCAAATATGCAAAGTGTCCCCTCGAAGAGTTTTGCTGCAATTAAGAAGCGGAGAGGAGCTGTCAGATCCACGCAGACATGCTGTCACTCCTCACTTATCGTCCACACCTTCATCTCCGCCCATAAGTGCCCCCCTTTTCTCCTGTTTTTGGTTAAAATGCAAAAATCAGACGTAAAATTAGTATTTTTTTAATAATAGCAAAAACATCAAAGAGGCTCCAACATATTGTCGAGTTCCTTGTTTTATAGAGCTTACAATCTAATCGCCCTATGATGGGCCCTCGTCGGGGCCCTACTTTTACATGCTGGGATATCATGGTGAGAAACGGCAAATATCGAAATGGCTTCGGTCTATTGTAATAATCGTAGCGATCACAGTGATCGGATTGGAGACCTTTTATTATCGAGTGGGGAACGGTTGAATTTTTGTATCACGGGGAGAACAAACAAATTCCCGGTTGGATTAGAACCCATGACACTGATCACTGAACCACTCTGAGACATTGATCACACTGGTGCGGGGTTCGATTCCATCGGGGTCCAATGTTTTTGACAGCAAGAATATTGCAGAATGCAGCAGTGTTCCTGCGGCCAACAGCGCAGGAACCCTCAGGGAAACCTGCCAAGACCCATTAGAAGTCATTATAACCCAATATAACGGGATCTGTATGGAAATGCATCCATCATTTGACTGTTTAAGCACCGTTGCTATGATGCTGGTGTGAACGGTGACAAAAATATCGGTTGATCTGTCATAAAAACAAAATGAAAAATGAAGCAGCTTTGTAACAGGTCTGAATGAAAAATTATTTCGCGTCTGCAGCTCCGATGCAGAAATGTGTCTCCATGGTAACAGACTACAACTGCAGAATAAGACTATAGAGGATTTGTTTGTTCTCTTCCATCGATCGCCTACTTTTTGCTAAAATATGTACTTTAGCATAAAGTAAGGGACAGATGAAAGTATGACTGTAGAATCCGACTACACTTGGTTTGTTTGTAGTCTGTTACCATGGAGACACATAGGCGTTCATAGGAGCTGCAGACACAAAAACGAAAGGACATTTTTAATCAAGAACTATTGTACAGCTGCTTCATTTTCCATTTTAGTTACATTGGGACGATAGAAAAAAATTGCTGCCATGGTGGAAATGGCCTTTAAAGGAAGTCTTCAAACCAATTTCTGTTAGAGCTGACCATTAGGGGGACTACACACATAGCGGTTGTTGTGCGCTCACACGGCCCTCACTTGCCACCACACGTGGCCTCGCCCATACACATATCAGTAATCGGGGCGCCTGTACCTACACTATCAGCTGCTTTCACAAGTACGGGATGTTCCTGGTCGTCTTACTTTTTTATTTTCCTGTGGAAGTTTGCAAGTCCCATTTCTTTATTCTTCTTTTCCTCTCCACCTGTCATTAGTCGTTTCAGACCTTTCTCCCCGTGACACGGAAGACGCTCTCTGATTTATGAGGGCAATACCAGCAGTTATCAAAAACACCGTCTCCGTTATTAAAAAGACAGAGCAGTCGTCCTGTGCGGCTGTAGGTGGCGCAGACTTGTTTTCATAAGTCGGTGACATTACCAAATGTCATTGTTAGAAATGAGGATTTATGTCAGTGCGGGGCCACTCGGGGAAGGATAAAAACACCATTGATTTTGTGATCAATTTCCCACCACAGGGCTGCGTTAAAGGGCACTGCTGAGCAATAATGAAATAGTCATTTATATCTTGTTGTAAGTGTCTAGCCCTCCTTATATTAATGATCTCAGGAATCAAGTGCAAGGTTTTTATTTATGGGCTCGGTAGATGTGAGGCAGAGCTGCCGTCTAGTGACTACCTCCAACTCTAACCATCATTTCATGTTCAGGTCCAAAATCCTGCGCTGACCCATTTCATAATATATCGGGGTAAGGTACGGGTTTCCAGTTTTCTAATACAGAGCACCAAATCCCCTGATTTCCCTCACACGGCTCACTGAATATGGATTTTTACCGCTCCCGTTGAACTCCATAATAAATCTGTTTTCCGTGATCTCGTAAGCTCCCCCTAGTGGTGACTGCAGGCAGACAGACTTATTACATAAGTCTATGGCTGTGTGAAGGGAATTGCAAGATTTGTAGCGCTGTATCCCAAAAATGGAGCTCTGATCCCTATAAAAATATATTGAGAAATGACTATGGAGAGAATTTGGTCATAATTTGGTAAAACTATAATTGTTACTTCAATCACTAAGCTTTAGGCCCCATGCACACGACCGTTTATAAGCTCCGTAATTACGGACCCGCCCTGTTCTATTGGACACTGACACCTTTCCATATCGCTACGGAAGGGTGTCCATGCCGTAGAACCGGGCTGGGGATTATGGAGCATGTCCTACTTTTTGTTTTTTACGGGCCGTGCGCCCATACTTTGTGAGCAGGGCACGAAAATGATTATGTGTCAATGAGGCCTTACTCGTTTCATTTCGAGGGCCCCAATGTAGAGTTTGGGGGGGGGGTCCTATTACTTTGACATTTTCGTATGCAGATATAACACAGTTTTATACATGTATATGTTATTATATTAATGAGGGGTGTTGGGATCATTCTATTCTACGGGAGGGGAATACATTGCGTATTTTGGGACTCACAACCCGCCTGAGGCTAGGATTGCACAGCTGACTGACATTTCTGCTCCTAAACCTGGGAAAAATTTGTCTAGGCCTAGTATATATATATATGTGTACCCCGCTGTATGAACTACACATGAATGCTAGTCGGCTCTTATTGTTGAATCGCTTACATGTTTGTAACATTATACTGCTGTCGATTCGCAGTCTCTCAGTGTTTCCTGGTGGGTGGCATCTTTTACCTCACCTCAGGGGGATACACGTTTTCAGCACATGATATATCCAAGACGTAACCACACAAGCGCTCCGACTGGAGAAAGCCATTGTTGAAAGAGTCCGGTGTTGGAATGCGAAGTTCTTGTTTGTTTGGGGTCACTGAGGAACTGGCTATCCCCTAACCCGTCATTGACGCTCCCCGTGGACAGTGAGATCAGCACAAAACCATGTGAGCGGGCCTCATCTGTGAGATAATATGAGCAGATAGACACCAGGCCCGTGGCCGCATTTCTTTATTTGCTGCTATGCCGCTAGAGACCACCAAACCTGGTTTTTATGAGATGTCTCAAAGTCGACATTGCAATACTCACAGGAGCTCGTACTCGTTCCTGCCAGGTTACTGGAATGTCAGAACCAGATTTCACAAAAAATGCCTCTATTTTCTGCCTCTGTTATTTTTGTTGCTTCTTTTTTGTACCTAGACAGATCTAGTAGATGTTCTTAAAGGGGTTGCATGGACGCCAGGGGTCGAGAGCCACTCACTCAGGGGGCATCCCTCTATTAGGTCTATAAGCCATAAAAAGGGCAAATGAAGAGTTGTTATCCAAAGAGGACAACCTCTAAGTAGTGGATGCTGTTAACGGCAGGCAAAGAGCCAGTATAGTGTCCACTGCACGATCCCTGAATGCTAAGCTTATATGAGCAGGTGCAGATTTGTTTTATGGGTGCAGTTCTCATCCACTACTTCAACTGTTTAAAGCCTATATTACCTATTTTATACCGATCCCGAGTTACATCCTGTATTATACTCCAGAGCTGCACTCACTGTTCGCTGGTGGAGTCACTGTGTACATACATTACATTACTTATCCTGATCCTGAGTTACATCCTGTATTATACTCCAGAGCTGCACTCACTATTCTGCTGGTGGAGTCACTGTGTACATACATTACATTACTTATCCTGTACTGATCCTGAGTTATATCCTGTATTATACTGTAGAGCTGCACTCAATATTCTGCTGGTGGAGTCACTGTGTACATACATTACATTTCTTATCCTGTACTGATCCTGAGTACTCCAGAGCTGCACTCACTATTCTGCTGGTGGAGTCACTTTGTACATACATTACATTACTTATCCTGTATTATACTCCAGAGCTGCACTCACTATTCTGCTGGTGGAGTCACTGTGTACATACATTACATTACTTATTCTGTACTGATCCTGAGTTACATCCTGTATTATACTCCAGAGCTGCACTCACTATTCTGCTGGTGGAGTCACTTGGACATACATTACATTACTTATCCTGTATTATACTCCAGAGCTGCACTCACTATTCTGCTGGTGGAGTCACTGTGTACATATATTACATTACTTATCTTGTACTGATCCTGAGTTACATGCTGTATTATACTCCAGAGCTGCACTCACTATTCTGCTGGTGGAGTCACTGTGTACATACATTACTTATCCTGTACTGATCCTGAGTTACATGCTGTATTATATTCCAGAGCTGCACTCACTATTCTGCTGGTGGAGTCACTGTGTACATACATTACATTACTTATCCTACAGGCTTCACAGCTCCGCATTCTGCTTGTTCAGTGTCTACACGGAGCTTACTCTGATGAGTTGTGTTCTGGGAGGTGTAGCCTTTACACCAGGCACTGTACAGACCTCTCATGCAGGGAGAATCAACTCTCCCACTGATTGAGTCCGCTAAGCTGTTAGGGATGTGTCTGACTTAGCAGAATTATGAATGTAGCTCTGAAGCATAATGCAGGCTGTAACTTCGGATCAGTGACCTTTTATATACACCTGTATAGTATAAGGACATAGTAAGAGACAAACTTTTTGTCTTGAGGTTTATAGTAACAAGAACTGAATTGAGTCTTTATCTGTCCACCAGGGCTGCTTACCAAGGTCACTATAGGTCTATTAAAAGGGTCAATGAATACATGTTAATATTTACCTATTGTTGGTACCCCGGATCATATGGGATCTAGAAACAAATGTGTAACACGACGCTCGCCCCTGGCTGCCAGTGACAATAGCGCCTCTATACCAAATATATATATATATACTGCTATTGAGTGTTTAACGGTAGACATACCCTTCAAGGGCATCGGCAGTATATAGCTGCTACATAGAAGGCCGGGCCGATACTGAGCTACCTTGTGGTCCTCCACTGCTTAGACAAGGACTGCAAGAATTGGGGTCCCTAATGTTAGTAAGTGATGCCATCAGACGTCCTCTGTCCTAAAATATGTCTTATTGAGGAATTTTTTGCGAATAGTCCCCAGGAAGGGGTGAACGGCACCCAAATCAACTCAAACCGTAGGAATCTAGAGCCTCCTTGTGAAAACAAAAGGATGCTTTGTTTTCTCCATAGACATTGGGGGTTCTCAACACGTAGGAAGACCCTCCACAATAATTTTCTACAAGGGGGACTTGCAGTTTGTGTAGGGGTTGTTCAAACCAGAAAACCCAGTAAAGGACCCCAAAAGTCCGACACCAAGCTGATCTGGATGTTTCCCTACATTCCTCCATGCTGGACCAGTGGGGTTTCCAGACTATCGGGACTTGGGTTTAATACTTGACAGGACTGCTCCTTTGATGGGAAAGCTGGCGGTAGGGGGAATATCACTGGTCCCAGATCCAACCACATAAACCAGTGGACTCCTCGCTGTGTTTATACTTCATTCAGCAGGAATGTATAATCCTCACGTCTCGTGATCTGCTAAGTGTCTGCGCTGTTCTGCAATGACTGGCAGAGCCCCGCCGCCCCCTCAGCATTATGTTTCTTATCGTCGCCCTCAAAGCCACAAAATCCATTTTCCGCTCGCTGTTTGAAGGCGACGATGGTAGACACAAGATTTTCTTCTGTTTGGAATCAGATATTCTCTCGAAGCTTTTATCTGCAGCCGGGTATAAGTGTCCGTATCAGTACAAAGTGCCGTCTTATCTGGAAACCAACACTAATTTATCGACCGATCGCGGCATGAAAAGCCGTGTTATACCTATGTGAAACCCCATGACTTTTGTTCTCCCCCCCGTTTTGGGATCCGGCTTCTTATCACGGGCAGCGCTGGGAGGATGCTGACGTTATTTGTTCATCCCAAATCTGAACGAATATCCAGGAACAGGCAGATGATTGATTTGGGAGCAGCCGCTGCGCTCAGGGGAAATTTTGCAAACATTTGGTTTTCTGCAATTTGATCAGAGTAAGACAAATATCCAGCTGTGTTCTGTATTCACTCCCATATCTCTGCTTGTTCTGCACCTGCGAGACTCACACTCCGGGTTTGTCAGTGAGGACGGCCCAGGATCTCGTAGCTATTGATAACCCACAACCACTTTACATTTTTGAGTAATTGATACCAGGAGACTGTTCCCTTCAGACCCAGCTCTGGAATCTGCTCTATATTGAGGGAACACTCAGGGCAAAATGATACATTGTGTTATGTCTAGAGGGGGTGGAGCATGACACGCCAAAGGAAGACTCCATGTGTCATGCTCCACCCCCCCTTCAGGCATAAAACAAAATGTTAAGCGTGATCTTATGTAAATGTGTGCACAAGGAAGATCAATCTGAACCATTAAATCTTTATGAATTCCACGCTGGATAATGACCGGCATCGAGGGATAGGGAAGGATCCTCACGATAGGCCAGTAATAGCGGATCGCTGTTTCCCCTACATTCCCTTTACTGCTCGATACCATCAAATGCCGCAACGTGTAGCGGCGGTTCACATGTCGCGTAAATATTGTAGGTTTTCCTGCGACGGATTTAGTTGCGGAAAATCGGCAGCAGAATAAAGTAGCAGCAAAGTGGATGAGATTAAAACAAATCTCATCCACACATATGGTATAATATAGAGGAAGTATTAATTATAAAATTTCGCTTGTGACGTAACGTGCCCGTGCAAAGCAGCTCGAAAGGGGAACTATCCCGCGTATATTTCAAAGGGTTAGGCAAGGACGCGAGAAAATGTCTCAATTGAGTGATCTGCCAGGAGGTAAAGGGATGAGGGTCTGTCAGAGACGCTAACTGTGGTCATCCAAGTCCCCCCTTGTATGAAATGAGCAGCATGTCCCTTATTTACCCTCAACCAGTGCCGGAATGGACCCCTTTCTCGCCCCAGAGGGAATGCGGGGTTGCCCAGGATAGAAAACGGGGAGATCTCTTTCCGGGGAAAGAGCCGGGACGCAACCACCAAGGTGGGTCCAATAGTCGGGTGTGTCCACGCCGATAGGGGGATGTGTTTGCCCAACCAAGGCAGTGCCTGCAATGGAACCGCCAGAAAGGTCTGTTCCATCGACACCCACTGTTTAACCTCAGTGTGTCTGAACCAGTCCAGAATTTGTGACAGGTGTGAGGCCTGGTTATAGGAGACAAAGTCCGGAAGACCAACCCCCCCTCACACCTAGTACGGAAAAGCATGGAGCGGGCTTTACTGGCTGGTTTCCCCACCCATATAAATCTATGGAGTAAGGACAATAGGGCTTGAAAGAAGGTGGCATGGCATCTGGGCCCTGACCTACCTCCGGAGTCGCCATGACAGGGATGTGGACCTGGGAGCGGCAGTCGAGATTCGCCCGTCTGGAGGAGCAGGAAGTCGGCGAGCTCCCACGTGCTGGCGGGGTCCGACTGCGGCCTAATTGAGGACTGGAGGAGCGCCGCGGAGATGATGCGTCCTGCCTGGAGCGGAGGAATCTACCAATGGACGAGGTGCCAGGGGTGACCGAGAGGCTCTTACGATGTCTCCCCTTCGTCATCGTTCACAAGGACCAGGTATGTGAGCCCTTTTGGGCGATTTTCTGTGTGTCGGGTCCGGAGCTCCAAGAAAGTGCGCCCTCACACCGCCATGTCAAAGCCGCACCCCACCTGATAATTTTTGACAATGTGATTGATGGCGATAACTAACTAAATACATTCTGATATAGATTAGATAAGATGAAGTCAATATGCCTTATTGTGGATGAGGATATAATATCATCCTATAGAAATATTGATCATCGGCATATAAACAAAATCTAAGAGACTTGTATTGGCACAGCAGTTCTATATTGGTCACAACCCATAAGATCTTCGGTAGTTTTTATTCTTAAACCGTATACTTTGACCATTTAGCGTCTCTAAAGGAAACCTGCAACGGTTACATGGATACCCTCGGGGGTGACTGATCTCATTTTATACATCCATCTTGACTCCGTTTGGAGCTGCAGTTTATCCCATTCTCCCCCTCTTGGGCTAGGCTCGACTTGCCGAATCCCTTGAAATCTAAAAGATTTGGGGTCAACCCCATGTATCTGCCAAATCTCATCCACGCGCTGCGTAAATGAGAAGCTGAAAATACGCATTGAATTCAATGACCGGTAAAACCCGCAGCAGATTTTGCAAAAATCGCAACTCTGAAAAAAACAACAACAACTTATACTTACCCCGAGTTCTGCGCTTCTTCGTCTAGGCCAGCCTCCTGGGATGACGCTTCATTCCACGTGATGTCACATGGGGTAAAACGTCATCCCAGGAGGCCGGGCTGCAGGACGGCAGAGGGACGTGTCGCCATGGTTACGGGTAAGTATGAAACTTTTTTTTTCTATGTGCAGTTTTCTGCAGTGGACATTAAAGGAAAAATTGCACCACAATTTGGTGCGTTTTTTCGTCCGGAATTCCCTGCGGCGCCCAGGGCGGATACGCCGTGTGCTCTTACGCAGCGTATCTGCCCTGTGTGAACGTAGTCCTGCAAGTCCCTTTCATGTGAATCTGAGAAAGCTGTAAATCCTGTGATCCTGTAAATCTGAAATGTTTGATCATCCGGATGTGTATCTAAAACCAACATAAAGGATCTCAAAATATTTCCTACACTTAGTAGATATCTGGTCCAGCAACCCTACTGAGTGACCCAGTAAAGAGCCTGAACTGGCTGATAACATAGAGTAATGGCTGACACCTTTTAGTAGTAATACGATCTAAACACTTCAGGAAACTTGTAAAACTTTAACCCAAGACAAGTGTTCTTTCCCCTTCTTCCTTGAATGATAAGGTGGTGTAGACACAGGGAGCTATGTTCTCTGCCGGTACGTAGCGGCGGGGCACCGGCTTTATCTGTCCTGGACGCCAACATTCAGTTCCCGCTGCACACAGGTTCTTATCGCTTCCTGCGTGTCTAGTGTCGGGTGCCAGTGTTACTCAAGGGGATCCCACCTCCCGCAATACAAGGGGCTCCTGGCTACAAATATGCCAAGCAGGTTCCTCTCTGTAGAAAAAAAAAAGTGATTAGAAAGGTGCTAATTAATGAAGAAATGCGCTGTGGAGCAGGTTTTATTTTCCCCCTCACACAGCTGACGTGTTACTGACACAGAAATGTGATATCCTTGAAGAAGCCGCAAGAAAAGAATAGAACATCTCCTGTAAGTGAAGCCGCCGCTCGCTGTAATACATCGCGAGATGAAAGGATTCTCACCTAGGATCCCGGCGTAGGTTTCCAGCCGCTGCAGAATATCTTTTCTTGTGTGAAATGAAATAATTCGCAGGATTCACAGACGTATATACAGTGTCATTCACCTGGCTGTAGAGGGCGCTGTCAGGAGGGGGTATATATATATATATATATATATATATATATATATATATATATATATATATATATATATATATATGCTTTTTTTAAAAATATTATTGCTTCTTTGCATTTCCTACCTTATCCTGAGCTGCAGAGCAGGAACACGTTAAATAAATGGCCTTCATAAGTGGGAGTCAGGCAGCCGGGAGTGATGAGTTCAACTCCTGACTCACAGTTTCTAAGGCTGCAGTGATGTATCGTGTGATCACTCGGATCGGGGGAGCGGCATGAGCCCATTTTTATTTATAAAGGGGCAAGGAGTTTGGGGCCCCAGTGTTCTAAAGATCCATAGGGATCTCAACTAACAGGTTTTAATAGGCGCCGAGTTTGTATTGGAAGGGTTCTGAGGGTCCGACCCCTGAGACCCGCGTGATTAGCAAAATGAAGGAGCCACAAAACTTACCATATCGCTAGAGAAACATTAACATCTTGCAATATTACCAGTGACAGGACGACCCACCTTTGTTTTTGCCTGTCCCAGATACAGTCATTGAACGGATGTTTGTTCTAATCTGATCATCTTTGCCGTGTCATGAGCAGTATAGGCCCAGCCTGATGGGCTGCAGGGGAATATGTTGTTTAGAGTTTTCCAGGAATCTCTTTTGATGGCCTATTTTTAGGATAAATCATCACTGTGTGATTGGTAGGGGCTGACCCTGGCCTCAGACCCATTACTCCTGTTCCAGCGACATTGGCACAAATGCACATGTGGCTTTGCCTGGTACTGCAGCTCAGCCCAATTCACTTAAAGAAGCACTCCAGCAAAGAAAAATTCTTGCCTATATAGTGCAGCATAGGCTATTATTAAAGAATAATGTACAGGCTTCTGTGTTTGCCTTGTGTATATCTGTTTTAGTTCATGTCATTTATGCGTTGTCTGCCATCTTGGTTCCTTCTTCCCCTCTGGTATGGTTCCATATGCAGTCTACGTTTCCCATGATCCTTTTGGTTTTGCAAAGGCAGAGGGAGTCCTAGCTAAGGGCAGCAAGTTATAGATTAGTGACATAGAACTGCTGTCGCATAACTCACACTGCAGTCTGTGTATCTTACGTGATGCAGCTTCAGCCTGTCTCCTCTGTCTCCTGGTTTCTCTCTGTCCGTTTTTACACAGGAGCCAGTAAGGAACAGCATCTCCTAGAAATACACTTGAGATTCTGCACACAGCACTCACAGAAAGTATAACAACGTGAGTCAAGGGAGTTTTATAATTCTGCAGCTACTCATTGTATGGACTCGCCTATTATATCCCTGGACAGCTGTTACATTAGATAGGGCATAAATGATCCCTTCAGCAGGAAGGAGAGGAGAGTGTACCTGTGTGGGGAGTGGTCTCGGGGCTGCCAGGAGGGATTTGATTGGTGATGATGTCATCCTATAGATCATAGGAAGTCAGACGCAAAGGAGATACGATCTCCTGTCTACACATAAGAGAATGGTCTATTTTGGTGGTCAGACTTGAGATCCACTTACAGGCCTGTCCTGGGCCGTGTAAATGAGCGCTGATCCATGAGACCGCTCGTTGATCGGCGCTTGTTTGCTTCTGCTATGGATGGGGACGAGCGGTCGTTACTCCGATCGCTCGTCCTCATACATTATTATCATGTCGGCCGCACGTCTCCCTGTTTACACATCACGATGTGCTGCCGACAACGATTATATTTCACTTTTTTAGAACAGTCCGATCAGCAGATGATCGAGTGTTTGCAGGTTCATCTGCTGATCGCTGCTCTGTTTACACAGGGCGATGACCGGGAACGAGCGTTCTATGAATCCAATGATGCCCGATAATTGCCCGGTGTAAAAGGGCCTTTAGATCACCTGACACAGCTGCCCATAATGAAAGGGTTAAAAATGTATAGCTGCAACTGAGCTAGGAAGACGCACACGACGCAGCTAGACTATTGCTGGCGAGTTAGTATTATATATATATATGCAAAAAATAATTTGCCGGAGTGCTTATTCAAATTCATTTGAACCTGCTCAACTATTAGTCGCAGGAATCTTTCTCTACAATTTTTTTTCAACTTAAAAGTTTGTTTTTATGGTAAGTATTTCTTCCCCTTCATATCTAATTTGACTGTATGAGTAGGTGAGGGCCGCCAAGTCCGTCTCCAGACGGTAAACTTGCCAGCTCATCCTCGTCCAAGAGAGCGGCTAATAACTCTGAAATCCAGAACGCACGTGCGCTCCTCTGTGAATGAAGAAGCATGATCGCTGGCCCCGCGCTCTCGGCTACGCTGTCGGAATGATGAACGGGGCGATCTATAAAGCAACAGGTGCCAAGTGTGTGGGCAGGCTCTCCATATGGCTGCCTATTATAGCCGCTTAGCGAGGATATCCCATGTCCCGCGTACGTTTCGTTATCATAGAGAAGCCAATGATTGCCTATATAAATGGCATACCTACAATCCCCCCGGATTAATGTGTTTTCCTATTCTTTTACAGCTTTGCTGCGCGCCGGCTCGGTCCTTTGTCTCCCCCCCCCCCCTTTCTTTTCGGTCAGGGTTCTCAGATAACTCTTTTGCGGTCCAGATGTAACAAGTTATATATTAAAACTCCTTCAAGGCTGCAGAGTCCTGAAATTCACCAAATTCTCAAATCCCTCTGCTGTTCCGTCAGCTACAACAAAAAATGCAAAAGGAAAAAAAAAAACGGAAAAATGTCTCCCTTCCCCAGCGGCCTCGCTTTTTCTTTCCCGTTTTGCTCCACATACGTTGCTGCGAAACCTGCAGAGCGTTTTTAGTTGCGAGGAGCGATTGATGTCAATTACCTTCCGTGCTCTTTTCATGTGGTCACCATTGTGGATTCTCGGAGAATTGGCCAATTACAGGATTAGAATGCAAAGTAACCCTTGGCGCGGTCACAATAGCGGCCGTTTTGGTCTCCCAGAAAGATTATTTTACAACTCAGCGTTTCCAGAGGCTCAAACGGTCGACTTTATCCTGCGGAAAGAGCGGCAACGTGTCGTTATTACATCTTTATTATTAGATTTACGTATTTTTTGTTACTTTTTATTGTATTCTTTTCCGGGAGTCCTCATGTTATAAATACGGGCACGTGTGTGTATTACGTCCTAGCAGTGAAATGCACCAGGGATGTTTCCGGCGAGCTCTGTTCCTCGTCCGTTGTACTTTTGGCATGGTCGTTGCGTTAATGGAAGCGATACAGATGTATGGGGTAAAAGAATGTGAAAGCAGCGTCATGCTGGAATGTATCGCCGAGGAGAGTGACCCCGCCAGATACAATAAAGGGCCATTAAGCTGTCCGCTAACCTAAAATATGTCGCTACCAAGAGTAAAGGCAGGAACTTCTACTTATTTTTTTTGTATATTCTTTTATATTATTTATTTCTTTTTTTTTGTTACTTTATTCTAGTCATTGTTTTTGATTATTTTACCCTTCAAATTTTTTTTAGAACCATTTCTGCTGAAAAAGGAGTCGGATATAAAAAAAGATAATCAAAATATATATAATAGTATATAATAAAAGTAAACATAGTCGAATAAAAAGAAATCTAATAGTATATAGCACGATAAATAATAAGAATAAAAGGGTTTTCCGGTTCTCTGTAAATAAAGTTTGATCACTAGAAGTTCTACGACTTTCTAATAGACTTTTGGGTTGCTCATCAACGTTTGCGCCGGCGTTGAAAAGTCACAAACGGCTCAGAAGTTGCAAAGATGACAGCTTTTTAGCCGTTTCTGCCGCTCTCGCCACTTTTGTATCCAGGCGGGGCCACACACGGCATGTCGCATTTCTTCTATTTTACACCAGCTCCGGTCTGGGATAGATTATAGTCGGGGGCGCACAGACCGTCCTGTTCATAAACGTGTTGCATCTTCCTCCAGGCTGTTTCCTATGGAGTCTGGAGTATGAAACGACAGCCTTAATAAATTCCCCCTTTATCTTCTCAATTACTCCCCATTTTCAAGATATTTGTTTGCTGTCAGTGAATATCCTGAGAATGAAGGAGCTGCACCGCTGATTTGTGAATGGGGCTGAATGCAGTTCCTTGCACAGCTGGGAGCGCTGCTCTGCAGGGAAAACCTAGAAGACAATGCAGATTTTAGTATGTGCAGTTTGGGAGTGATCGTGTATATGTTCTCTATGTTCTCTTTTTTTGTGTCCCTTTAATAGTAATTTCTTTTTAACAAATTATTTTTATTCTCTTTTATTTTTTAGCCATTTTTTACTAATTCTCCTCATTCATCTAATAATCTGTGATACCTGATGATATGAGGCCGGTGCGATCCTCTGAATGTTCTAGTTATAGAGGATTGTTGTATTTCTGATCGTATCACGTTATATACAAGTGTCCTGTGCCCCCCAGTGGTCAGTATATCTGTGATGTGGGCGTCCTCCTCCGCAGCGCTGGCAGGTTTAGTAAACTTCACTTTACTCCGTTCCTCGTGGCTTTGTAGTTTTGTTTGTTTCCAGTGACACGTAGGGGACAGAGGGGACGTAGAGTCATGATGTCACCAGCACCTGAGGAACTCTTCACCAGGACTACCCCCACCCACTGCGTCCCGGACACCCCCCCCCCCGCGTCCCGGACACCCCCCCCCTCCGCCCTCTGCGTCCCAGACACCCCCCCCCGCCCTCTGCGTCCCGGACAACCCCCGCCCTCTGCGTCCCAGACACCCCCCCCCTCCGCGTCCCGGACACCCCCCCCCTCCGCCCTCTGCGTCCCGGACACCCCCCCCGCCCTCTGCGTCCCGGACAACCCCCGCCCTCTGCGTCCCGGACACCCCCCCGCCCTCTGCGTCCCGGACACCCCCCCGCCCTCTGCGTCCCGGACACCCCCCCGCCCTCTGCGTCCCGGACACTCCCCCGCCCTCTGCGTCCCGGACACTCCCCCGCCCTCTGCGTCCCGGACACTCCCCCGCCCTCTGCGTCCCGGACACTCCCCCGCCCTCTGCGTCCCGGACACTCCCCCGCCCTCTGCGTCCCGGACACTCCCCCGCCCTCTGCGTCCCGGACACTCCCCCGCCCTCTGCGTCCCGGACACTCCCCCGCCCTCTGCGTCCCGGACACTCCCCCGCCCTCTGCGTCCCGGACACTCCCCCGCCCTCTGCGTCCCGGACACTCCCCCGCCCTCTGCGTCCCGGACACTCCCCCGCCCTCTGCGTCCCGGACACTCCCCCGCCCTCTGCGTCCCGGACACTCCCCCGCCCTCTGCGTCCCGGACACTCCCCCGCCCTCTGCGTCCCGGACACTCCCCCGCCCTCTGCGTCCCGGACACTCCCCCGCCCTCTGCGTCCCGGACACTCCCCCGCCCTCTGCGTCCCGGACACTCCCCCGCCCTCTGCGTCCCGGACACTCCCCCGCCCTCTGCGTCCCGGACACTCCCCCGCCCTCTGCGTCCCGGACACTCCCCCGCCCTCTGCGTCCCGGACACTCCCCCGCCCTCTGCGTCCCGGACACCCCCCCCCGCCCTCTGCGTCCCGGACACCCCCCCCGCCCTCTGCGTCCCGGACACCCCCCCCCGCCCTCTGCGTCCCGGACACCCCCCCCCGCCCTCTGCGTCCCGGACACCCCCCCCCGCCCTCTGCGTCCCGGACACCCCCCCCCGCCCTCTGCGTCCCGGACACCCCCCCCCGCCCTCTGCGTCCCGGACACCCCCCCCCGCCCTCTGCGTCCCGGACACCCCCCCCCGCCCTCTGCGTCCCGGACACCCCCCCCCGCCCTCTGCGTCCCGGACACCCCCCCCCGCCCTCTGCGTCCCGGACACCCCCCCCCGCCCTCTGCGTCCCGGACACCCCCCCCCGCCCTCTGCGTCCCGGACACCCCCCCCCGCCCTCTGCGTCCCGGACACCCCCCCCCGCCCTCTGCGTCCCGGACACCCCCCCCCGCCCTCTGCGTCCCGGACACCCCCCCCGCCCTCTGCGTCCCGGACACCCCCCCCCCGCCCTCTGCGTCCCGGACACCCCCCCCGCCCTCTGCGTCCCGGACACCCCCCCCCGCCCTCTGCGTCCCGGACACCCCCCCCCGCCCTCTGCGTCCCGGACACCCCCCCCCCGCCCTCTGCGTCCCGGACACCCCCCCCCGCCCTCTGCGTCCCGGACACCCCCCCCGCCCTCTGCGTCCCGGACACCCCCCCCCGCCCTCTGCGTCCCGGACACCCCCCCCCGCCCTCTGCGTCCCGGACACCCCCCCCCGCCCTCTGCGTCCCGGACACCCCCCCGACATCCTTTTCATTTTGGCTGCATACTGTTGCCTATTTTCCTCTGTATGTCCTTCCGATAATCCGGCACCGCTCCAGTCCCATTGACGGTAGTTCACCACACATTATAGACCATTACATGGGAATCCAATTTATTATAAATAAAATTTGAGATTATATACAATGATGATTTAACAGACTGACCTCAACTCTAAAGTGGCTGATAACATAAAACACTAGTCTGCACATAGTAATACAACACACCGGCTCATGTCCTTACCTCGTGTTGTAGGATTTGCAGACCTTGGATGATTATCTCCCCAGCATTCATCTGACATGGTCATTGTGATGGTATCAGTCGCCTGGTGAGGTCCCGGGGAATGATTTACCCCCAGTAGTCAGCAGCAGGATGTGTGTGATCGTACTCCGCACCGCAGACTAGGTGACCAGATGATTGACTGCAGTGTAATGTGATGTTTCTTTGTGCACCTGTATACAGATATCCTCCTTCCCAACTGTCAGGCAAATGTTTTCTTACTGGAGATAAGCGGTGCCTGCCTGATCCTTGTTGCCTATGGCAGCGGATGGAGCTGGATGTTGGGGGACAGTCTGGCTTTTCTCATACACATTACATAGTCATCAGGATTCTAAGGCCTTATTCACACAAGCTTGTCCGATGGATGATTTTTCTTCCATATGAATGTCCGTTTTGCGTCCGTGTAGTTTGCGTGCCATCCGTTTTTCTCCTCTGCAAACACTACTTTGGTGTCACTTTTCTCTTTTTGTTTTGCATTTCTTTGGCAGCTGATACGTGAAATCCAGACAAGACATGGATGACGTCTTTGTACTGTCCGTTTTTTTCACCAATTGACAGACTTTAACGGGCAAATCTGGTCCGCAAAAACGGACCAAAATAGGGCATGCTGTGAGTTTCTGGCAATAGACACAATCGGGAATAGTCCCATTGACTTGTATGGGTCAGTGTGCCAGCCATTGTTATAACGGACAGCACACGGACGAGATATACGCTGGTGTGAATAATAATGTGTACGCCCGCTTCAGTGTTGGTATCGGATTAGGGAGATTTTACACTAAGGCCTAGGTAGTACATGGAGAGCTGGTGGTGGATCTATAGCCGCTCCTGTGGAGATTACACGGCCTTATATGGACTGTGAAAAGGGGCGCCGATCAACCAGACCGCTCTTTGATCATCGCTCAAATGATCCGTAATGTGTGTGGACGAGCGCTTATTCCTCTGCTCGCTCGTCCCCATACCTTTCTATCATGTCGGCCGCTCCCCTCCCTGTTTACACGCCAAGATGTGCTGCCGAAAACCATAATATTTAATGCTGCAAAAACGAGCCTCTGCGCCGTTACTTCTATGAGGAAATCCAGAGAATGGCTGCATCGCAGTAATGTCCGCACCTGCGCCGAGTGGGCTCATTGTGGTATTGATGGGGGTCCGAGCTGATGCTCTTATCTATGACGTGTCTCAATAGACCGGAAACTCTTACATGCTCAAAGTATAATCTCCACTTGGAAGAGAAAATGACAAACAACATTAAACACTACAGAGCAGTTATTGTGTATGTTACAAGGCCACAAGAATAGTCATAGATGAAAGGCTGCGCGGCTTCTGTCATGTGAGGAGAAGGTTCACTGCAGGAACAATGGAGCGCGGATAATGTACGGCAGCCGGGAGGGACACAACACGGCACCACGAGGCTATGACGCCAATGTCCACCTGCACCACCAATTTACAGTTTACACACACAATGATATATATATAATAAGTCGAGTCACTTTCTAAATATATTACATTACTTATCTTGTCCTGTATGAGCTGCCATCAGGATTCTGTAATTGGAAACAGTCAGCAAGCTTGTCAACAGACATCCCCCTAACAGTTTAGCTCCTGTAATATAGCGGGGGGGGGGGGTGTAATTTTTTCTACATCTGATTATTGTACACCATTTGTTGTAAAGTCAGAACGCAAATCACCAAAGCAAGTCTGTTCAGACACTGATCAAGCAGGAAATGCTGTCACTTTTAGTTTTTAAGCCAGCAGAATAGTGAGTGCAGCTCTGGAGTATAATACAGGATGTAACTCAGGATCAGTACAGGATAAGTAATGTAATGTATGTACACAGTGACTCCACCAGCAGAATAGTGAGTGCAGCTCTGGAGTATAATACAGGATATAACTCAGGATCAGTACAGGATAAGTAATGTAATGTATGTACACAGTGACTACCAGCAGAATAGTGAGTTCAGCTCTGGAGTATAATACAGGATGTAACTCAGGATCAGTAAAGGATAAGTAATGTAATGTATGTACACAGTGACTCCACCAGCAGAATAGTTAGTGCAGCTCTGGTGTATAATACAGGATGTAACTCAGGATCAGTACCGGATAAGTAATGTATGTACACAGTGACTCCTCCAGCAGAATAGTGAGTGCAGCTCTGGAGTATAATACAGGATACAACTCAGGATCAGTACCGGATAAGTAATGTAATGTATGTACACAGTGACTCCTCCAGCAGAATAGTGAGTGCAGCTCTGGAGTATAATACAGGATACAACTCAGGATCAGTACAGGATAAGTAATGTAATGTATGTACACAGTGACTCCTCCAGCAGAATAGTGAGTGCAGCTCTGGTGTATAATACAGGATGTAACTCAGGATCAGTACATGATAAGTAATGTATGTACACAGTGACTCCTCCAGCAGAATAGTGAGTGCAGCTCTGGAGTATAATACAGGATGTAACTCAGGATTAGTACAGGATAGTCATGTAATGTATGTACACAGTGACTCCACCAGCAGAATAGTGAGTGCAGCTCTTGAGTATAATACAGGATGTAACTCAGGATTAGTACAGGATAGTCATGTAATGTATGTACACAGTGACTCCACCAGCAGAATAGTGAGTGCAGCTCTGGAGTATAATACAGGATATAACTCAGGATTAGTACAGGATAGTCATGTAATGTATGTACACAGTGACTCCACCAGCAGAATAGTGAGTGCAGCTCTGGAGTATAATACAGGATGTAACTCAGGATCAGTACAGGATAAGTAATGTAATGTATGTACACAGTGACTCCACCAGCAGAATAGTGAGTGCAGCTCTGGAGTATAATACAGGATGTAACTCAGGATCAGTACAGGATAAGTAATGTAATGTATGTACACAGTGACTCCACCAGCTGGATAGTGAGTGCAGCTCTGGAATATAATACAGGATGTAACTCAGGATTAGTACAGGATAAGTAATGTAATGTATGTACACAGTGACTCCACCAGCAGAATAGTGAGTGCAGCTCTGCAGTATAATACAGGATGTAACTCAGGAACAGTACAGGATAAGTAATGTAATGTATGTACACAGTGACTCCACCAGCAGAATAGTGACTGCAGCTCTAGAGTATAATACAGGATAAAACTCAGGATCAGTACAGGATAAGTAATGTAATGTATGTACACAGTGACTCCACCAGCAGAATAGTGAGTGCAGCTCTGGAGTATAATACAGGATGTAACTCAGGATCAGTACAGGATAAGTAATGTAATGTATGTACACAGTGACTCCACCAGCAGAATAGTGAGTGCAGCTCTGGAATATAATACAGGATGTAACTCAGGATTAGTACAGGATAGTCATGTAATGTATGTACACAGCGATGTCTTAACATGCCTTATATGACATCTGACAAAACATGTCACCTCTGTATGATATCGGAAGCAAATGCAAACAGAGTATTACGTACTATAGATCTATAGTTCGTATTATTAATATTGGGTTGTGCATTAGGCCTAAGTTGGGCAAGATCAGGTCAAGTTCTTCTCTGGATGTAAAAAAAGAATGTACCCATTCACTGACAGGACGCAGAGATCCGAAGAATGTTAACTTAAAACAAACAGTATATTATGTACATAAATTTGGAGAAACCTGGTCAGGGCTTAGCAAAAGGGGTGAGCCGTCATGGTTGATAAATGTACTATAATGCGTGTCTGCGTTGTTATTGCGCTTATGGCATTCTTATGTCACGCTGTTTAGACGTTTACAAAATTAAATTAAGGAGGTGGTTTTCTTTTTTTCAATATTTCGCATGTGCGTCCGTGTGGTGTCCGTTGTATGTGAGTTTTTGCTGAATGTGAGTTTTTGCTGTATGTGAGTGAGTTTTTGCTGTATGTGAGTGAGTTTTTGCTGTATGTGAGTGAGTTTTTGCTGTATGTGAGTGAGTTTTTGCTGTATGTGAGTGAGTTTTTGCTGTATGTGAGTGAGTTTTTGCTGTATGTGAGTTTTTGCTGTATGTGAGTGAGTTTTTGCTGTATGTGAGTTTTTGCTGTATGTGAGTGAGTTTTTGCTGTATGTGAGTTTTTGCTGTATGTGAGTTTTTGCTGTATGTGAGTTTTTGCTGTGTGAGTGAGTTTTTGCTGTGTGAGTGAGTTTTTGCTGTATGTGAGTGAGTTTTTGCTGTATGTGAGTGAGTTTTTGCTGTATGTGAGTGAGTTTTTGCTGTATGTGAGTTTTTGCTGTATGTGCGCTGCCCCATTCATTTTTACATTCTTTCAATGTGAGGACTTTTACTAAAGGTTTTTCTCATATTTTTCGCAGAGTATTGTGCGCGGGTCCTATTCTGATTAAGTAGTAGAGTTCTTATTCTGGACAGAATTCTTAGTGGTAATGACTGAGGAACAGGAAGGCAGACGGGGTCACATACTATTTGCTTTCACTCTACTTGAGGTACCACAGGTCTTATCTCCATCCACTTGAAATATGACATGGAGTAACACCCTTCAGCCCGGGCTCCGCTTTTGAACTATTTGGTTCCCATCTATCTCCTATCTGTGTGTTGAAGGTATTGATGTGGTCAGGTCATTGTACTGACAGCGCGGTGAGTGTGAGGAGAAGCACAATCCGCCCTAAGGAAACTGTTTATAAAGTTCATAAACACTTAGAGCAACTCCGCCCTAGCCTCTCACCCCATAATCAAAGCGGAGACTGGCCGCTCTTCTATTATACTGTGTGCCCGACAAAAGACTCTCTCACCCCGGCTACTCTCCTATTATACTGTGTGCCCGACAAAAGACTCTCTCACCCCGGCCACTCTCCTATTATACTGTGTACCCGACAAAAGACTCTCTCACTCGGCCGCTCTTCTATTATACTGTCTGCCCAACAAAAGACTCTCTCACCCCGGCCGCTCTTCTATTATACTGTGTGCCCGACAAAAGACTCTCTCACCCCGGCCACTCTCCTATTATACTGTGTGCCCGACAAAAGACTCTCTCACCCCGGCCACTCTCCTATTATACTGTGTACCCGACAAAAGACTCTCTCACCCCGGCCACTCTCCTATTATACTGTGTACCCGACAAAAGACTCTCTCACTCGGCCGCTCTTCTATTATACTGTGTGCCGAACAAAAGACTCTCTCACCCCGGCCGCTTTTCTATTATACTGTGTGCCCGACAAAAGACTCTCTCACCCCGGCCACTCTCCTATTATACTGTGTGCCCGACAAAAGACTCTCTCACCCCGGCCGCTCTTCTATTATACTGTGTGCCCGACAAAAGACTCTCTCACCCCGGCCACTCTCCTATTATACTGTGTGCCCGACAAAAGACTCTCTCACCCCGGCCACTCTCCTATTATACTGTGTACCCGACAAAAGACTCTCTCACCCCGGCCACTCTCCTATTATACTGTGTACCCGACAAAAGACTCTCTCACTCGGCCGCTCTTCTATTATACTGTGTGCCGAACAAAAGACTCTCTCACCCCGGCCGCTTTTCTATTATACTGTGTGCCCGACAAAAGACTCTCTCACCCCGGCCACTCTCCTATTATACTGTGTGCCCGACAAAAGACTCTCTCACCCCGGCCACTCTCCTATTATACTGTGTGCCCGACAAAAGACTCTCTCACCCCGGCCACTCTCCTATTATACTGTGTGCCCGACAAAAGACTCTCTCACCCCGGCCGCTCTTCTATTATACTGTGTGCCCGACAAAAGACTATCTCACCCCAGCCACTCTCCTATTATATTGTGTGCCCGACAAAAGACTCTCTCACCCCGGCCACTCTCTTATTATACGGTGTGTCCGACAAGAGGGACCCTCTCATCCCGGCCTGTCTTCTATTATACTGTGTGCTTGATGAGTGCACGTGGAAAAAATATGGATCTATATTGGCGCTGCTGCGTGGTGAGGACAGGATGAAATCCAGAGGCCGGGTGAACGTAAAAGTTTTATTGCTATGCAACGCGTTTCAACGCCGAACGGACATTATACGGTGTGTCCGACAAGAGGGACCCTCTCACCCCGGCCGCTCTTCTGTTATACTGTGTCCAACAAGAGGGACCCTCTCACCCCGGCCGCTCTTCTGTTATACTGTGTGCCCGACAAGAGGGACCCTCTCACCCTGGCTGCTCTTCTGTTATACTGTGTGTCCGACAAGAGGGACCCTCTCACCCCGGCCGCTCTTCTGTTATACTGTGTGTCCGACAAGAGGGACCCTCTCACCCCGGCCGCTCTTCTGTTATACTGTGTGTCCGACAAGAGGGACCCTCTCACCCCGGCTGCTCATCTGTTATACTGTGTGTCCAACAAGAGGGACCCTCTCACCCCGGCCGCTCTTCTGTTATACTGTGTTCCCGACAAGAGGGACCCTCTCACCCCGGCCACTCTCCTAATATACTGTGTGCCCGACAAGAGGGACCCTCTCACCCCGGCCGCTCTTCTGTTATATTGTGTGTCCGACAAGAGGGACCCTCTCACCCCGGCCGCTCATCTGTTATACTGTGTGTCCGACAAGAGGGACCCTCTCACTCCTGCCGCTCTTCTGTTATACTGTGTGTCCGACAAGAGGGACCCTCTCACCCCGGCCGCTCTTCTGTTATACTGTGTGTCCGACAAGAGGGACCCTCTCACCCCGGCTGCTCATCTGTTATACTGTGTGTCCAACAAGAGGGACCCTCTCACCCCGGCCGCTCTTCTGTTATACTGTGTTCCCGACAAGAGGGACCCTCTCACCCCGGCCACTCTCCTAATATACTGTGTGCCCGACAAGAGGGACCCTCTCACCCCGGCCGCTCTTCTGTTATATTGTGTGTCCGACAAGAGGGACCCTCTCACCCCGGCCGCTCATCTGTTATACTGTGTGTCCGACAAGAGGGACCCTCTCACTCCGGCCGCTCTTCTGTTATACTGTGTGTCCGACAAAATGGAACCTCTCACCCCGGCCGCTCTTCTGTTATACTGTGTGTCCAACAAGAGGGACCCTCTCACCCCGGCCGCTCATCTGTTATACTGTGTTCCAGAAAAGAGAGAGCCCCTCGCCCCTCGCCCCTCGCCCCATCCTCTCTTGTGTTATACTGTGTTCTGACAAGATTATGTATTTTTAGTTTTTCTTTTATGGGTCCATTATCTTTTACATTTCTGAATATTGATATTTCCTACATTGAACTACTCATTGATCTGGCAGAGTAGGTTATTCTGCAGGGTCACGGAGTTAAACTTTGCCATATAAATGGATGAGACCCGATGCCGAGTGCTCTTATACAGGTTGTGGAGTTCTCGTTGTTGTAATGAGCATTGCTGTGATAATACATCACGTTCAGTTAGTGGTCACTTAAAGGAAATCTTCACTTTCAGGGTCTGTTCACACATCGCCATTTGTTGCAGATATTGGCGCTAAAGCCAGAAGTGGATCCAGGAGGAAGGAGAAGTGTCAGCTCTTCCTTTATATTTCCCATTCCTTTTGAAACCACTTCTGGGTTTAGCTCAATAATCTGTATCAAAATCTGCAGCAAATCTCTATATGTGAACGCAGCCTTAACCATTCTGTATTATTCAGTAACACCATTTGTTTCCTTTTAGTTGGGGTCTCAGGTGAATGTTACACCGTGTTCTGGTCACATGACTGACAGCAGGGTGGAACTAAACCCACGTCTGTTTCCAAAGGCAACCAGCAAAACTTTGAAAGCAGCTCTGGATGTGAACGGAGAAAACATTAAGAAACTCAAAACCTGTACAAATCAGTGAAGTTATTCAACTCTTAATTAGATTTAAAGTGTTTATGAAGTGGTCGCGCCGCTGCGCGCGCAGCCCCTCCGTGACTTCTCTCTGATGTGCCGGTGTGTGTCAGTCATTGTGTTACTGCACGCGCTCTGGTGTCTTCCATCCTCTACAATCCGCAGTATGAATGGACGTGCGCAGATCGCTGTTCTTAGCCCATCGCCAAATCTCCGTTCCGGGAGGGAAGCCTCCAATTAACTCTTAATGTAACTATTCCTGAGTGCGGCGGCTTCTAACTTTCATAAGGCCTCATGCACACGATCGTAGTGTTTATCTGGTCCGCAAATTCCCAGATCTTGGTCCGTATTTTGCGGATGAAATGGCATCCATAATGCAGCCTTGTCATCCGCAAAATGCAGATCATATAAAAAAGTGCAAGGACAACAATGATGGCGACTTAGCAACACCTCTACAAGTCCGCAAATTCCGGATGTCACACGGAGGAGGTGTATCCGCATTTTCCACAGGCCCATTGAATTTGCGGGCTGTAATAAGACATTTGCGGGTGAATTTTGGATGCGGAAACCCGTTAGTGTGCATGGGGCCTTACACCTCTGTATAAATAAGCGGAAGGTTAATAAGGCCTGGGACACTCTGATATGGGACGAATGCATGGCCCTTCCTCGCTCAGCCAGACAAATCCAATATGTGCTCGTTCCCAATTAACAAGATTTGATCAGAGAGGAAGAGACGACTTATAATACGACTCCTTTATCTTAATAGCATCCGATGTCGATTGCTGAAAGGTGCAGAAATGTCTACAAGACGTGTCCTATCCTACACAATGAATGGCCCAATCTCCCACACACCCGGCTACCTGATCACGTCCCAGTACCGGCTCTGCTCAGTCACGAACGCGATGCCCACAGATAACAGCCAGGTCTGCAGACAGGTGGATTGCAGGGAAGTCTCTGAGTTTCGCTCCTGTAGACGCAGCAATCTGAGCGCTTTACACTGCAGAATTCTCATCTGAATGATGGGTCTACCCAGAAACCGGAAATCAATCTGCAGTTAGTCACTGTTCATTTAAAATCTACATTAGAGGCGACACTTTACAAATACTTCATGTCTTTTGCCTCCATTCACACACAGAGCGGCTTTCAACATTCTGCTGGTTGCCCTTGGAAACAGACTGCGGTTTAGATCCACCCTGTTGTCAGATGACCAATCAGTGCTGTAACTCTGTATGACCTGAGAAGCCATTCCTAAAGGGTAACTAAACTTTCGAACGAGCGCGGCGACCTCCAGAGCTCGGGTGAGCGCTGAGCCGCTGCGTTTCTGATCGGCTCCTCTCGGAAAGTGCACCGGCTCAATAGAAAGTCTATGAGATATAAAGGGTGTGTTGAGCCATGGTGGGTGCTGCAGCTCTTGTGTGATTGTTTCACGCGGTCTGACCAGCCGCCCGCAGTGTGTCAGCGGCGTCATTAGGAGGCAGTGCAGCGTGCGGCCCCCACGTGGGACGTGTTGATGGGAGATGTTCTCCGTGTCATTGTGTCCTGTGCACCTGTGACATTTACTGTGCAAATATTTTTACCGGTGAAATGGTCTTGAAGAGAAGTCTGGTGCCGGTGCGTGACCCTGTGACAATCTGGTTTTCAGCGATGATTCTTGCTCGTCACTCATGTTCTTGTGTTTCACTTGCAGTTTTTCGAGGTGCCGTTTGATTCGAACATGAACAGAACAAAGAGCCGGCCCCTTGTACGAGGACAGATCAGGTAAGATGCCGCACCTGCCTGCCTCATAAGACGCCCTCTCCATTGTCCCACCAGGACTGGGCTTATTATTAGCAAACATTGTACCTTGAGAGACAAAGTGGCTGCAGCTGGAGAGGAATGCTCCCTACATTGTCAGGAGAGGGGGATGGGGGCATAAGTCTGATGAGAATATCAATGGTCTAATTCATTGGCCCACATTTACTATGACTGGTATTTTTTATTTTTTTACAGAGGTAGTTGGAGTCATTCGCGCCAACTTTATTAAAAGGTTCACTGATCGATCGATGCCGGCTATGAGCCAATGTGTCCCACCGTTCTCCTCACGTGGCCTGCCTTGTCCTGACTAACGTGGACCATGTGTTGTCCCCACAAGATCAGCATTCTCCTCCTGAAATCCTCTGTGCTGCTGGAGCCCCATGTAGCTCTGTCTGCGGCCTCCCACCTCCTCTTATTATAATAGTTGTTGGGGTGATATTGTCCTCTTTCATATATAGCGGACTTCCTGGACAGAATACCAGAGGAGCCACCTGCGGAGTAATTCTCTTGTTAATTCTGGGGTGAAGCTTTCGTACCGCTCATATTTCTTTATTGAGACGAGCAGGACATGCCGGGCGGCGGCACGTGCGCCAATAAAAGCACTCAGAACTGGCAGCAGTTACTGGCGAGGACGGGGGGAGCGCTGCACAGATCTTGGGTGGTCGATGGGCTGTAAAATATAAAGGAGGAGGATTTTATCCACGAGGAGTCCAGGTACAGGGCTCGCCAACCGAATACTTCATGTAAAGGGCGACCGTGCCGCGACATTCTCTATAATAGATCACGTGTAGAGGCCGAGAGCGCTAGACTTAGTTTACAATATACTAACGATTCCGGTCTAAATAGGTGCAGTCTTCTGTTCTCTGTTATCAGCCGTGTTGCATTGTTTGTTCCTGCACCCGTTGTGTGACTCCGAGGTGACGCTGCGCCGTGCCACATAATGTGCCGTATCCCACAAATGGTTCGACACCTCAGAACTGAGTGGTTACAGTAAAGGCGACGTCCAGGGTGGTGGTAGAAGAATAAGAGGCTTTTCATTTTAATGACTTCAAGAAAAAAAATCTCCTTCCTGTGGCGTCCGCTGAGCTGAGCGCGGGTTGTAAACATTCACAAGAGAGATGTGGACACTGCGACGATCCCTACAGCTGTGTCATCTGGACATAACCGGGATGGATTTCAGTCTCTAGGTATAAATCACATGTTTACGAATTGCGGACAGCAAGCAGAGGTCTTTAAAATTGGTGAGGAACAATGTATATTAGAAAGTTGCAGAACATTTCAACGATTTAAACTTTATTTACATAGAACTGGAAACGGCCTTTGCGTTTAGAACAGTTCTGACCCGCAGCAGCCAGTCCGGATGTGTCTGGTGTAGCCTGCAGGTGGTTGGTTGTAGCGTCCTATAAATGAGATGGTTGTAAATAATTCCCCTCCCCCGTTGTGGCAGGAACACGACATTCCAATATTAACAATTCTACAATAACTGGTTACATTGCTGGATCATCAGCGGAGCGCGGCGTCGCCACCTTCCAGTAATTAGCGGCAGGGATAATTTACAATAAGCGTGCGTGTTACCCGCAGACCCCGGGGCAGTTGATTTTCCAATCATTCTCGGGGGAGGTGAAGGAGAAAATGTCTGTGTGCGAGGATTACTGGCGCTCCTCCAGGCTACGTCCCGCGAACACGCTGAATGCTCCGGCGCCTCAACTCCGGTTAATTACAAGGACGCAAACACCAGGGACGTGTATTAGAAATCTCATCAAGGAGGGATGCGGCTCCTGTCACCTTTCTGCATGGAATCTCCAGTCCTGCTGCATTGTGGGAAACGTTCTCCCCCATCCCAGGAGACTGGTCTCTGGGGGACACTTGGGCCCCCTCTACAGCTTCTCCGGCCATTGGTTTCTGTTGGATGACTATTCTGGACCATTCAATTCTGTACCAACAGAAAACCGCTCCTGTTTCTCCCGGGTGCCGTGCGATCTGAGAGCCGGACACTCCAAATTCGGCTGCCCGTTTGCTGTGACAATGGCGCCGGGTTCAAGTACCAGGACCGCCTGCTGTAAGTGGGCACTGCTTAAACTGGAATAAGTCTTTCATGTTTGCACCCCCCTCAGAATTCAGTCATTTCCCTCCAGGTAGTTGGTGTCGCCGTCATGAAGGTCAGGCGTGTTTCCGTGAGGTCATGACACTGACCTCCTGCAGACCCCCCAGCCCTCCATTGTGTGATGACTTCTCAATCTATCATCTCACTTGTCGACAGGTCACTGAGAGTTCTACAAGGTGATGGATGAGACACAGATTGGCCACGACGGGGAAGACGGGTCCTTTTTAGGGACTTTGTTTGGTCCATATATAAATATATTAGGAACACGAGTCTCACATGGCAATACACAGGAGCGCTCTGACCCCGAGAGCGTGACCGAACCGTCCCCCAAACATGACACATACGAGGAGGACTAAGAATAAGGTGCGCACATCCGTGTTTGGGGTTGATCACTATTTGCGCACATCGCCGGGATCAGATTGCAGCGTTGCTTACGTATATTTTAGGCGATGTAATAGCTCCGGGCTCTGCAGCACGCACTTCTTGGCGTTAAAATGCTTTTCCGCAGCAGAAATCCCAGTCTTAGCCCTCGCTCACAGCTGTGTTGGAGGTTCGTTGCAGATGCGGCCGAGAATACCGGAAACAGTAGTGCAGCATGCGGCGCTATTGTTTCCAGTAAAATTGCAGACACCCCGACAGAACCCATTCAAGTCAGTGCGTTGCATCGGCTGCCAGTGCCGTCCGTCTGTTATGTAACGGAATTGAGCGCAGCCGTACCCTCGTGTTTGTGCAGGAGATCCGCACAGGAATTGACCCCGTTCTCATTAATTGGGGCTGATCTGCGGTAATAAGTCCTACGGCTTGTGGAGAATATCCAGAGCATGTGACCAGGCGTGGCACGGTATGTAGGTGGTCATTGGCTATGATGTGGATTTTGGCATCTGACGTGTGTCGGTGCAGTAAAGGAGTGAGATATAATGCAGTGATGTGACATTCATGGTCTGAGGGGCAGTGTGATTGTCACCCGGTCTAGAGATCTGAGTGACGTCAGGAGTTGTAGTCCCACCAGGTGACGGGTTTGTGTTCAGATATCGGGGATCCACCACCTCTTGCGTTGCTCCTGCCTTGTCCTCAGCTGCCTGCCGGCCCGGGGTGTTTAGCAGCGACTCATTTCTGCTGACTGAAAAATAATAAGTGAAATGTACATGTCTGACAGGTCACCTTTCCATCGCTGTAGATTATACAAGGAGAGAGCAGCCTGTATATATTCCCACTGTATACCTAGGAGAGGGGGGCTCATGTACTGGTAAATGTCATGGCTTCTGAGAGGCGGCAGCGGGCAGTCCGGCAGACCTGGAGGCTCAGCCGCACAGGAACATCTTCCGCCTCTACAATGTCACCGGCGTCTAGTTGATTATCTGTAAGTTTATAGTGTTAGCGCTGCAGGGAATATCGAGCCATCTGCAGGAATATGTTACGTCACAGTGAGTGACCCTGTCCTCAGCGGGATGTGGGGTCCCAGTGATCTTCACTTGTGCGGCTTTTTATCTTTTTTTGGCTTTTCACTGGTTAAACTTTTTTGCATTTTGAAACATTTAACTCATTGTTTACAGTCCGCTGCTGAGCAGGTAATAAATCTGGGGACGGGCACCCCTGACATCACCAAGCGTCACCCAGATGGACAGCGCACAATGGAAGAGTCATGGTAGATTTGGACTAAAAAGCTTCTCCATCTGCTTCCAAGGAGGGGCAGGACCATGGATGGTATAAGGACCCCCCACCCCACATGCTCTTTACATGAGGAGGCCAAATACCAACACTGACCCTGTCATCTAATATATTACATAACATCTGCAGGGAGAGTAGGGAATTAAAGGGGAACGCCAAACAAACTCCATGGCCGTTATTTGTACTTTATCTCACGTTTCTGATCAGGCATTGATGACGGTGTACCGGAGACATTAACAGGTTGTCAGAGCCCGTGATCCAGCAGAACAGGGAATTAATCTGCTCCTTTATACTACTACTCTCACTCTCCCTTTAAAAAAAGGGACTTGTAGGACGGCACCTGAGCTGTGTACCACGTTGTGCTCTCATTTCAATATTCTGTTCAGCGCTCCCTCTCTCTCTGAGATGTTAGTCCTCAGTAGGTGATGATGAAGATGACCGTGCAGCGTCTTCATATGTAGAAGACACATACAGGGACCGCAGTCACAACGTGCCGCTAATGTGACGTCTGCTGCACTGAGGCGATGTCTGACTATAGAATGAAGGTCCTCCACAAATAAGAAAAGTGCAGGGAGTGATCAGTTAGGGAACATCTTCCATGAAACAGACATCCGTCCACACTACTGTTGTGTGTTGCGATTTTAGCGTGTTTGTTTTGGTTGATGAACTGAGACATGGGAGTTTATCTACCAAAACAAAAAAATGCATGTCCAAAACCCACCATGTGAACCCAGCCTTAGTAGTTATATTCTTGTATATAGGAGCAGTATTATAGTAGTTATATTCTTGTATATAGGAGCAGTATTATAGTAGTTATATTCTTGTATATAGGGGCAGTATTATAGTAGTTATATTCTTGTATATAGGAGCAGTATTATAGTAGTTATATTCTTGTATATAGGAGCAGTATTATAGTAGCTATATTCTTGTATATAGGAGCAGTATTATAGTAGTGATATTCTTGTATATAGGAGCAGTATTATAGTAGCTATATTCTTGTATATAGGAGCAGTATTATAGTAGTGATATTCTTGTATATAGAAGCAGTATTATAGTAGTTATATTCTTGTATATAGGAGGCAGTATTATAGTAGTTATATTCTTGTATATAGGGGGCAGTATTATAGTAGTTATATTCTTGTATATAGGAGCAGTATTATAGTAGTTATATTCTTGTATATAGACGCAGTATTATAGTAGTTATATTCTTGTATATAGACGCAGTATTATAGTAGTTAGTCTTGTATTTAGGAGCAGTATTATAGTAGTTATATTCTTGTATGTAGGAGCAGTATTATAGTAGTTATATTCTTGTATATAGGGGCAGTATTATAGTAGGTATATTCTTGTATATAGGGGCAGCATTATAGTAGTTATATTCTTGTATATAGGGGCAGTATTATAGTAGTTATATTCTTGTATATAGGAGCAGTATTATAGTAGTTATATTCTTGTATATAGGGGCAGTATTATAGTAGTTATATTCTTATATATAGGAGGCAGTATTATAGTAGTTATATTCTTGTATATAGGAGGCAGTATTATAGTAGTTATATTCTTGTATATAGGAGCAGTATTATAGTAGTTATATTCTTGTATATAGGGGCAGTATTATAGTAGTTATATTCTTGTATATAGGGGCAGTATTATAGTAGTTATATTCTTGTATATAGGAGCAGTATTATAGCTGTTATATTCTTGTATATAGGGGCAGTATTATAGTAGTTATATTCTTGTATATAGGGGCAGTGTTATAGTAGTTATATTCTTGTATATAGAGGCCAGTATTATAGTAGTTATATTCTTGTATATAGGGGGCAGTATTATAGTAGTTATATTCTAGTATATAGGGGGCAGTATTATAGTAGTTATATTCTTGTATATAGGGGGCAGTATTATAGTAGTTATATACTTGTACATAGGAGCAGTATTATAATAGTTATATTCTTGTGTATAGGGGGCAGTATTATAGTAGTTATATTCTTGTATATAGGGGGCAGTATTATAGTAGTTATATTCTTGTATATAGGGGGCAGTATTATAGTAGTTATATTCTTGTATATAGGGGCAGTATTATAGTAGTTATATTCTTGTATATTGGAGCAGTATTATAGTAGTTATATTCTTGTATGTAGAGGGCAGTATTATAGTAGTTATATTCTTGTATGTAGGGGGCAGTATTATAGTAGTTATATTCTTGTATATAGGGGGCAGTGTTATAGTAGTTATATTCTTGTATATAGGAGCAGTATTATAGTAGTTATATTCCTGTATATAGGAGGCAGTATTATAGTAGTTATATTCTTGTATATAGGGCAGTATTATAGTAGTTATATTCTTGTATATAGGGGCAGTATTATAGTAGTTATATTCTTGTATATAGGGGGCAGTATTATAGTAGTTATATTCTTGTATATAGGAGCAGTACTATAGTAGTTATATTCTTGTATTATAGTAGTTATATTCTTGTATATAGGGGCAGTATTATAGTAGTTATATTCTTGTATATAGGGGCAGTATTATAGTAGTTATATTCTTGTATATAGGGGCAGTATTATAGTAGTTATATTCTTGTATATAGGAGCAGTATTATAGTAGTTATATTCTTGTATATAGGAGGCAGTATTATAGTAGTTATATTCTTGTATATAGGGGCAGTATTATAGTAGTTATATTCTTGTATATAGGGGGCAGTATTATAGTAGTTATATTCTTGTATATAGGGGGCAGTATTATAGTAGTTATATTCTTGTATATAGGGGGCAGTATTATAGTCGTTATATTCTTGTACATAGGGGCAGTGTTATAGTAGTTATATTCTTGTATATAGAGGCCAGTATTATAGTAGTTATATTCTTGTATATAGGGGGCAGTATTATAGTAGTTATATTCTAGTATATAGGGGGCAGTATTATAGTAGTTATATTCTTGTATATAGGGGGCAGTATTATAGTAGTTATATTCTTGTATATAGGGGGCAGTATTATCGTGGTTATATTCTTGTATATAGGGGGCAGTATTATAGTCGTTATATTCTTGTATATAGGAGCAGTATTATAGTGGTTATATTCTTGTATATAGGGGGCATTATTATAGTAGTTATATTCTAGTATATAGGAGCAGTATTATAGTAGTTATATTCTTGTATATAGGGGCAGTATTATAGTAGTTATATACTTGTATATAGGGGGCAGTATTATAGTAGTTATATTCTTGTATATTGGGGCAGTATTATAGTAGTGATATTCTTGTATATAGAAGCAGTATTATAGTAGTTATATTCTTGTATATAGGAGGCAGTATTATAGTAGTTATATTCTTGTATATAGGGGGCAGTATTATAGTAGTTATATTCTTGTATATAGGAGCAGTATTATAGTAGTTATATTCTTGTATATAGACGCAGTATTATAGTAGTTATATTCTTGTATATAGACGCAGTATTATAGTAGTTAGTCTTGTATTTAGGAGCAGTATTATAGTAGTTATATTCTTGTATGTAGGAGCAGTATTATAGTAGTTATATTCTTGTATATAGGGGCAGTATTATAGTAGGTATATTCTTGTATATAGGGGCAGCATTATAGTAGTTATATTCTTGTATATAGGGGCAGTATTATAGTAGTTATATTCTTGTATATAGGAGCAGTATTATAGTAGTTATATTCTTGTATATAGGGGCAGTATTATAGTAGTTATATTCTTATATATAGGAGGCAGTATTATAGTAGTTATATTCTTGTATATAGGAGGCAGTATTATAGTAGTTATATTCTTGTATATAGGGGCAGTATTATAGTAGTTATATTCTTGTATATAGGGGGCAGTATTATAGTAGTTATATTCTTGTATATAGGGGGCAGTATTATAGTAGTTATATTCTTGTATATAGGGGGCAGTATTATAGTCGTTATATTCTTGTACATAGGGGCAGTGTTATAGTAGTTATATTCTTGTATATAGAGGCCAGTATTATAGTAGTTATATTCTTGTATATAGGGGGCAGTATTCTAGTAGTTATATTCTAGTATATAGGGGGCAGTATTATAGTAGTTATATTCTTGTATATAGGGGGCAGTATTATAGTAGTTATATTCTTGTATATAGGGGGCAGTATTATAGTGGTTATATTCTTGTATATAGGGGGCAGTATTATAGTCGTTATATTCTTGTATATAGGAGCAGTATTATAGTGGTTATATTCTTGTATATAGGGGGCATTATTATAGTAGTTATATTCTAGTATATAGGAGCAGTATTATAGTAGTTCTATTCTTGTATATAGGAGCAGTATTATAGTAGTTATATACTTGTATATAGGGGGCAGTATCATAGTAGTTATATTCTTATATATAGGGGGCAGTATTATAGTAGTTATATTCTTGTATATAGGGGGCAGTATTATAGTAGTTATATTCTTGTATATAGGAGCAGTATTATAGTAGTTATAATCTTGTATTATAGTAGTTATATTCTTGTATATAGGGGCAATATTATAGTAGTTATATTCTTGTATATAGGGGCAGTATTATAGTAGTTATATTCTTGTATATAGGGGCAGTATTATAGTAGTTATATTCTTGTATATAGGAGCAGTATTATAGTAGTTATATTCTTGTATATAGGGGGTAGTATATAGTAGTTATATTCTTGTATATAGGGGGTAGTATATAGTAGTTATATTCTTGTATATAAGAGCAGTAGTATAGTAGTTATATTCTTGTATATAGGGGCAGTATTATAGTAGTTATATTCTTGTATATAGGGAGCAGTATTATAGTAGTTATATTCTTGTATATAGGAGCAGTATTATAGTAGTTATATTCTTGTATATAGGAGCAGTATTATAGTAGTTATATTCTTGTATACAGGGGCAGTATTATAGTAGTTATATTCTTGTATATAGGGGGCAGTATTATAGTAGTTATAGTCTTGTATATAGTGGCAGTATTATAGTAGTTATATTCTTGTATATAGGAGCAGTATTATAGTAGTTATATTCTTGTATATAGGGGCAGTATTATAGTAGTTATATTCTTGTATATAGGAGCAGTATTATAGTAGTTATATTCTTGTATATAGGAGCAGTATTATAGTAGTTATATTCTTGTATATAGGAGCAGTATTATTTAGTTATATTCTTGTATACAGGGGCAGTATTATAGTAGTTATATTCTTGTATATAGGGGGCAGTATTATAGTAGTTATATTCTTGTATATAGGGGGCAGTATTATAGTAGTTATATTCTTGTATATAGTGGCAGTATTATAGTAGTTATATTCTTGTATATAGGAGCAGTATTATAGTAGTTATATTCTTGTATATAAGAGCAGTAGTATAGTAGTTATATTCTTATATATAGGAGCAGTATTGTAGTAGTTAGATTCTTGTATATAGGAGCAGTATTATAGTAGTTAGATTCTTGTATATAGGAGCAGTATTATGGTAGTTATATTCTTGTATATAGGAGCAGTATTATGGTAGTTATATTCTTGTATATAGGAGCAGTATTATAGTAGTTATATTCTTGTATATAGGAGCAGTATTATAGTAGTTATATTCTTGTATATAGGGGCAGTATTATAGTAGTTATATTCTTGTATATAGGAGCAGTATTGTAGTAGTTATATTCTTGTATATAGGAGCAGTATTATAGTAGTTATATTCTTGTATATAGGAGCAGTATTATGGTAGTTATATTCTTGTATATAGGAGCAGTATTATAGTAGTTATATTCTTGTATATAGGAGCAGTATTATAGTAGTGATATTCTTGTATATAGGAGCAGTATTATAGTAGTTATATTCTTGTATATAGGAGCAGTATTATAGTAGTTATATTCTTGTATATAGGGGCAGTATTATAGTAGTTATATTCTTGTATATAGGAGCAGTATTGTAGTAGTTATATTCTTGTATATAGGAGCAGTATTATAGTAGTTATATTCTTGTATATAGGAGCAGTATTATGGTAGTTATATTCTTGTATATAGGGGCAGTATTATAGTAGTTATATTCTTGTATATAGGAGCAGTATTGTAGTAGTTATATTCTTGTATATAGGAGCAGTATTATAGTAGTTATATTCTTGTATATAGGAGCAGTATTATGGTAGTTATATTCTTGTATATAGGAGCAGTATTGTAGTAGTTATATTCTTGTATATAGGAGCAGTATTATAGTAGTTATATTCTTGTATATAGGAGCAGTATTATAGTAGTTATATTCTTGTATATAGGAGCAGTATTATAGTAGTTATATTCTTGTATATAGGAGCAGTATTATGGTAGTTAGATTCTTGTATATAGGAGCAGTATTATAGTAGTTATATTCTTGTATATAGGAGCAGTATTATGGTAGTTATATTCTTGTATATAGGAGCAGTATTATGGTAGTTATATTCTTGTTTATAGGAGCAGTATTGTAGTAGTTAGATTCTTGTATATAGGAGCATAATTATAGTAGTTATATTATTGTATATTAGAGCAGTATTATAGTAGTTATATTCTTGTATATAGGAGCAGTATCATAGTAGTTATATTCTTGTATATAGGAGCAGTATTATAGTAGTTATATTCTTGTATATAGGAGCAGACTGTTGGTGAGTACATGGAGAAGTTATTGTTCCTGTTTAGTTTTTTAGGCTTCGGGGCTATTTTATGTAGGAAATGTGAGTAAAATGTGACATTTTGTGAAGATGTAAGTTGTGGGTCAGTAGGTAGGGTTATTGCTGGCTGTAGGTTGATGTCCACCATAGGGCGCCCTCATCGCCTCCGCTCATAGTGATCTCGTTTTATTTCTACTTTACCTCGACCTATTCTTAGGAGTAGGAAACCCTTTTTATCACGCACCTAGACCTGTAACTGGCCGCCCTGTGACTCCCTCATGAAACAGCGCTGACCCCTACTCAGTGACACTTGGCTGCTGGCTCTGTAAACAGCTAGGCAGCAGCAATGGTCAGCTCAGGAGAGATGTATTACTGCGCTGACGGCGAGCAGAGCTGATGATCACTCATTGCTGACACCTAATGATGCCGGGTAATTGAGATGTGGCACCTGGAGCCTTTATTGGGGCACTTACAACTTTTCTGTTTTTCAAGTTTGATATTGGAGTATAAAGCTATCTACACATCCGCCTATACACTTGCCACAGGCAGCTCGCGGATGTCACTACTACAACGTATAGAGAGAGACCTGTGACCAGGGTAATAAAGAAACCACTTCACCCGTATGATATTCGCTACATGTGACCGATACAGCAGGGTCGGTGTTGTGATGTGTTGTATGGAGACAGAGTGCCATGGCTTCGCACAGTAGAGCGCTATATGCTGCTCCATGTGCCGCCATATGCTGGAGTGTAATCTGTCACATACTGTGGGCCTCATAGATTTCTAGAAGCGCTGTATTACGGCTCCGCACTTCTAATAATGCGGTTAGATTGATCTTCCTCTCGATGACTTGTAGTGAATCTTTGGGGACTGTGCTTCTCCCCTGCAGCTCTGAAGAGACCCGGGATGTATATGTAAAGAAGGGTGTGATTATTAATGCCCCGGGGTGTCTGACGGGATCATTTCTCAATTAAATATCCTGCCTGACAAGTAAGTGCCCCCGCCCTGGAGGGGACGGACACGAGTCCCGGCTGTTTGAAGGTGATGAATAATTAAGGCCGGTTGTATCCGTTTATATGGAATGAGAAGCGTCTGATTAATAGTCACCAGAGAAGATCCGTGCTGAGGAGCGGACAGTCCTCATCTGCTCTTATTGTCATTCTATTTACTTTAAAGAGGGTTTATGGCTTTATTTAAATAAAGCTTGGTCATTGTATAATTCTTAAATATTTTCAAAACATCCTTGATTATATCCAGAAACTTAACATCTGTCCTTCACCATGTGCTCCTGACAGAGGTGCAGGGTTCGTTGCAATGTATCGAACTATCTTTTGGGAGATAAAAAAAAACATGGACTCCATTCTGAAACATATCACCTGCACATTGTACCAAATTATCGGGACCGGTGAGAGATTTGTGCTATGTAGCTGTAGACTAGATACATTTGTAACAAACTCCCACCTGTAATAAGTATTGGGTTTGGATGGGTTTTCAGTCTCTGGATGTAAATAATAAAAAATAAAAATTGTGTGGAGCGCTGCATTTTCTATGTCAAGAGGACAGAAGGTTTCACCAGCACCACAGACAGGGATTCTCTACTGTAAGAGCAGTCACACTGGGAACTCTCTGTGATGGTTGGTTCATTGGCCAAGTTAGATGGCGGCTTTGATGCCTTTTAATATGACAGGTTATGAGTACTGGATTCTGGGGACGGGACGTTGATCCCGGGATTCATTCTGATTGGCATATTTGGAGTCGGGGAGGAATTTTTCTCCTAATGAGGCAATTGGCATCAGCCTCATGGGGGGTTTTGCCTTCCTTTGGATTAACATGGTAGGATTATAGGTTGCACTTGATGGACCTGACTGAGTCTTTTATCAACCTTATCAGCTATGTGAGGCTACATGCATACGACTGTTGTTGTTTAACGGAAAGCACATGTACCCGTCCTTTTCTATGGCCCCATGCACACTACTGTGTCTTTAACGGATCCATGTGGGACTTGGCGGCAAAACTGAGGTCCCATCTCTGTCCGTGTTTACGGCTCAGTGGGAGGTCAGGACAAAGTATTTACATCATTTCCTGCCTTCCCTTTTTTTGTGAATCCGTGAATATGCATGACATACGGATACAAAACGGACCGTGTTTGCGGACGTACGGAACGGATACAAAGGACACCCTGATGGCACACGGACCACAAAAACGGACAACAAAATACAAGCGATCGTGTGCATGTAGCCAAAGGCCTCACATGACCATCATTGTTATCTGCATTTACGGATAAAATACTGAGCCATTCGTTTCTATCGGCCACGGACACATTGCGGTATATTTATGGGAGTGTGTCTATAGAAATGACCAGCAAAAATTAGGACGCGTCCTATATTTTTGCATTTATGGACCGTGCTCTTATACTTTTTAATGCGAGCTTGGTCCACGGTGACACTCCGCAGCCCAATATGTCATTACTTTCTGACGGGTGGGGGTCCAACTGCTGAGAATGAAGGGGCCACGGCGCTGGTTTCGTTCTCCCTGTCACATCGCTAGAATCAGACCGCCATCGTTTAGAACGGGATGCTAGATCCTGCCGCTATTTCTCTCCCTTTACCGTATATTTACATCAAACCAGAAACGCCTTTAGTGTCACAATCTAGCCATATAAAAAGTGGGATGAATGAAATAATAAGCGCATAGTAGTGCACTCCGTCCCCTCGACACGGCGATGATTTTTCCGCTGGTAAATTGGAGGATTGATATTCATGCACTGTCCTAATATATCAGCTAGGTTTACTGTATGTGCCAGTGATGGGACTGAGGCCTCATGAAACTAGTCCATAGGAGAGGTCAGGTAACCACTGACAGCAGAGATGTGATTGGCCGCTGACCAGATCGCTGTGACCTGTGCATTGTAGGACGCTGTATAAGAAGCGTTTAACATTTAATAGAGGAATAAAGAAGACCTGACAATACTGATCGTCTATTCACGGCAGTAAGTAGCGTCTCCGGTCCATGTTCTCGTGGCTTTCATCCTCTGAAGTGCTCTGCTGAGTTATGTTACGAGGGCTGAGATTTAGTATGAATGATGCTCATATCTGACTTTATAAGAGTCCAGCATTGTACATACAGGGTTACAGCTAAGTCATGATCCCAAGTTGGGTCCTGATTTGTGATCGAGCTTCAGGTGATCATCTCGTGACAACCTCCTTTGTCACCCCCAAAGTGGCAGCCATATCCGGTAGCCGTTTTTAGCCTCTGAGACCACAACCGAGCGCAGAACCGGCTCCAATTTATAGTGCACGAAATCCAAGAGTAGTGGGATTCAGTATTGCTTTCGCTATATATGTAGTGATCATAATTCTGCTGGTTGCTCTTGGAAACCGACAACGATTTAGCTCCAACCCTCTATCGGCGTGTGTGGAGCCTTAACTCTAGTACCAGGAATCCAGCAGAATTGTTAGTTTAGCTTAGATCACAATAAAGGAGGGCGACACATGTAACTCAGGATCAGTCAAGTAAAGTGAAGGATTTACAGAGTTAGGGCCCCTTTACATCGGGCACACAAGCGTTCACAAAATGCTCGTCCCCGATGATTGCCCTGTGTAAACCCAGCAACGATCAGCCGATGAACGAGCAAGCACTGATCGCCTGATCGTATAGTTTAGGCAGCGTACAGTATTATCGTTGTTGGCAGCACGACTTGGTGTGTAAACAGGGAGACGCGCTGCCGACTTGATGGAAATGTAAGAGGACGAGTGATCGGAGTAACGAGCGCTCCTCCCCATACATAGCTCCTCGTGACAGAAGCAAACGAGCGCCGATTAATGAGCTGTCTCGTTGATCGGCGCTCGTTTACATGGCCCTTGAGTAATTTCTCACCCCTGGTGTCCAGTGAAGGGTGAGATGACGGCCTACATGTATAGGGTCACACCTGTGGTGGTCTCCATAGATCAGTAGTAACATGACATCACACCCGTCTGATGGATCAGATGACGCGTGGTCCTGTACGGTATCGGCCGGTGATTTTGGAGACTTTCTGGTATTATCTGGGTGATGGATGTTCTGGGTTTAATGAAGCCGTTAAGGTCCTGGTTGAAGATAAGGCGGGAATCATCATCCTGTCTAATCCGGAATGATATAGACGCGGGAGATGGTGGAATTAGCGCTGATCACATCTCCTCATCGCTTGTACACTTGGTGATTAATATTAGTCCTGACCCGGCGGCAGCAGCTCCTCGTGCGGTTAGAGCTCCGCCTCCCGCCGCCATTTCTCATGTCATTAAATATATACATATCGACCCCGGTCACAAATCTATTTCTAATTAAAATGGAAATTGAATTGAACGCCGTTGTTTATCTTTTTTTGCCTTCTCTTTTATTGCTGTTAAACGCCCGACAATACGTCAGACTAATAAAGCTTTGTCTGTTCCGATCAGTTTGCCGGTAACTTCATTCAATGGCGGCTGTGATAACGCAATATACTGCAGTACAATGTCATTTCTATGCGCCAGGTGATTGGACCTGAAGATCAGCCGCAGAATAATGTAACTAGCGATGCAGGAAATGTTCTTCTACGTCCAATCTTCTTATTTCACTGTAACTCTATTACGTTCTATGTAAGAGGCGACGGCGAGGGCGACGTGGATTATATGATTGAAATGCAGTATGAGCCGGGGAGGACTAGACACGAGCTCTATGGAGAAACACACCGCTCTGCTTCCCCTGTATGTTGATTTTGTAGAAGAAGCAGGGGGTTTCAGCAGCACAGAGTGTTTCAGATATTTCGCTTTATAAACACCAGACATTTCTAGATGACTCTGGCTGTCCAGTTTTCAGAACTACATCAGCGTACAGCGTCAGGCTCCGGCCTGGGACGTGCCCTCTGATGTGACCAGCGCGATTGCCAAGGAGAAAGGTGAGAGCCCAATGCAATCGCTCTAGAAATCCATCAGGCGGGCGCGCGGTGGACTGGAGTAACATTTAATGTGAGTGCGTGGAGAGCAGGTGTTACATTAAAGGTGCCGCAGAGCCCGGGGCCAACTCCTTGTGTTACAGGTCATAGTTCACATGAGCAGCAGCTCCGAGACGTCACATCCAATAAGACGCCTTCATCTCTGAGCTCAGGCCGGGAGTCGCAGCCACGTATTTGTGTAATCATGAAATACTAGAAACATTTCCCGGGGTGTGCAATGATTTTTAAGCAGATTTACTTGAATGTCGCAGGAATTGCGGCCATTGGAACCGGTAAAGGAGGCGCAGCTTTCACGTGTAATGACTTCTACTTGTCAAGTATTTTCGCTGGTTTTCTGATCGGAGGTTGCAGCGGTTGCTTCTTGTTAGAGTATGTTCACATGCAGCAGATTCATTGCAGAAATATCTCCACGAAATGTGCCGCGTGTGACTAGAACCACACAATCCAATTTACGTGATTTATTCACACGTCAGGGTCCAAGTGTCGGCCGATAAAAATGGCCCTTTTTTTACCCCTTTTTTTTTACCCCTTTTTTTTTACCCGTTTTGCATCCATTTTTTTCCCTGTCTGTTTTAAAATTGGATGAATTTCATTTAATTTTTTTGCCACACACAGACCTCTGTAGATAATGCCACCCAGCCCCCTGTATGTAATGCCACCCTGCCCCCTGTAGGTAATGCCACCCAGCCCCCTGTATGTAATGCCACCCTGCCCCCTGTAGGTAATGCCACCCAGCCCCCTGTATGTAATGCCACCCAGCCCCCTGTATGTAATGCCACCCTGCCCCCTGTAGGTAATGCCACCCTGCCCCCTGTATGTAATGTCACCCAGCCCCCTGTATGTAATGCCACCCTGCCCCCTGTAGGTAATGCCACCCAGCCCCCTGTATGTAATGCCACCCAGCTCCCTGTATGTAATGCCACCCTGCCCCCTGTATGTAATGCCACCCAGCCCCCTGTATGTAATGCCACCCAGCCCCCTGTATGTAATGCCACCCAGCCCCCTGTAGGTAATGCCACCCGGCCCCCTGTATGTAATGCCACCCGGCCCCCTGTATGTAATGCCACCCAGCCCCCTGTATGTAATGCCACCCAGCCCCCTGTAGGTAATGCCACCCAGCCCCCTGTATGTAATGCCACCCAGCCCCCTGTAGGTAATGCCACCCAGCCCCCTGTAGGTAATGCCACCCAGCCCCCTGTATGTAATGCCACCCAGACCCCTGTATGTAATGCCACCCAGCCCCCTGTATGTAATGCCACCCAGCCCCTTGTATGTAATGCCACCCAGCCCCCTGTATGTAATGCCACCCAGCCCCCTGTATGTAATGCCACCCAGCCCCCTGTATGTAATGCCACCCAGCCCCCTGTAGGTAATGCCACCCAGCCCCCTGTAGGTAATTCCACCCAGCCCCCTGTAGGTAATGCCACCCAGCCCCCTGTATGTAATGCCACCCGGCCCCCTGTATGTAATGCCACCCAGCCCCCTGTATGTAATGCCACCCGGCCCCCTGTATGTAATGCCACATAGCCCCCCCTGTATGTAATGCCACCCGGCCCCCTGTATGTAATGCCACCCGGCCCCCTGTATGTAATGCCACCCGGCCCCCTGTAGGTAATGCCACCCGGCCCCCTGTAGGTAATGCCACCCAGCCCCCTGTAGGTAATGCCACCCGGCCCCCTGTATGTAATGCCACCCGGCCCCCTGTATGTAATGCCACCCGGCCCCCTGTATGTAATGCCACCCGGCCCCCTGTATGTAATGCCACCCGGCCCCCTGTATGTAATGCCACCCGGCCCCCTGTATGTAATGCCACCCAGCCCCCTGTATGTAATGCCACCCAGCCCCCTGTAGGTAATGCCACCCAGCCCCCTGTAGGTAATGCCACCCTGCCCCCTGTATGTAATGCCACCCTGCCCCCTGTATGTAATGCCACCCAGCCCCCTGTATGTAATGCCACCCAGCCCCCTGTAGGTAATGCCACCCGGCCCCCTGTATGTAATGCCACCCGGCCCCCTGTATGTAATGCCACCCAGCCCCCTGTATGTAATGCCACCCAGCCCCCTGTAGGTAATGCCACCCAGCCCCCTGTATGTAATGCCACCCAGCCCCCTGTAGGTAATGCCACCCAGCCCCCTGTATGTAATGCCACCCAGCCCCCTGTATGTAATGCCACCCAGCCCCCTGTATGTAATGCCACCCAGCCCCCTGTATGTAATGCCACCCAGCCCCCTGTATGTAATGCCACCCAGCCCCCTGTATGTAATGCCACCCAGCCCCCTGTAGGTAATGCCACCCAGCCCCCTGTAGGTAATGCCACCCAGCCCCCTGTAGGTAATGCCACCCAGCCCCCTGTAGGTAATGCCACCCAGCCCCCTGTATGTAATGCCACCCGGCCCCCTGTATGTAATGCCACCCAGCCCCCTGTATGTAATGCCACCCAGCCCCCTGTATGTAATGCCACATAGCCCCCCCTGTATGTAATGCCACCCGGCCCCCTGTATGTAATGCCACCCGGCCCCCTGTATGTAATGCCACCCTGCCCCCTGTAGGTAATGCCACCCAGCCCCCTGTATGTAATGCCACCCTGCCCCCTGTATGTAATGCCACCCAGCCCCCTGTATGTAATGCCACCCTGCCCCCTGTATGTAATGCCACCCAGCCCCCTGTATGTAATGCCACCCTGCCCCCTGTAGGTAATGCCACCCTGCCCCCTGTAGGTAATGCCACCCAGCCCCCTGTATGTAATGCCACCCTGCCCCCTGTAGGTAATGCCACCCAGCCCCCTGTATGTAATGCCACCCTGCCCCCTGTATGTAATGCCACCCAGCCCCCTGTATGTAATGCCACCCTGCCCCCTGTATGTAATGCCACCCAGCCCCCTGTATGTAATGCCACCCAGCCCCCTGTATGTAATGCCACCCAGCCCCCTGTAGGTAATGCCACCCGGCCCCCTGTATGTAATGCCACCCGGCCCCCTGTATGTAATGCCACCCAGCCCCCTGTATGTAATGCCACCCAGCCCCCTGTAGGTAATGCCACCCAGCCCCCTGTATGTAATGCCACCCAGCCCCCTGTAGGTAATGCCACCCAGCCCCTTGTATGTAATGCCACCCAGCCCCCTGTATGTAATGCCACCCAGCCCCCTGTATGTAATGCCACCCAGCCCCCTGTATGTAATGCCACCCAGCCCCCTGTAGGTAATGCCACCCAGCCCCCTGTAGGTAATGCCACCCAGCCCCCTGTAGGTAATGCCACCCAGCCCCCTGTAGGTAATGCCACCCAGCCCCCTGTATGTAATGCCACCCGGCCCCCTGTATGTAATGCCACCCAGCCCCCTGTATGTAATGCCACCCGGCCCCCTGTATGTAATGCCACATAGCCCCCCCTGTATGTAATGCCACCCGGCCCCCTGTATGTAATGCCACCCGGCCCCCTGTATGTAATGCCACCCGGCCCCCTGTAGGTAATGCCACCCAGCCCCCTGTAGGTAATGCCACCCAGCCCCCTGTAGGTAATGCCACCCGGCCCCCTGTATGTAATGCCACCCGGCCCCCTGTATGTAATGCCACATAGCCCCCCCTGTATGTAATGCCACCCGGCCCCCTGTATGTAATGCCACCCGGCCCCCTGTATGTAATGCCACCCTGCCCCCTGTAGGTAATGCCACCCAGCCCCCTGTATGTAATGCCACCCTGCCCCCTGTATGTAATGCCACCCAGCCCCCTGTATGTAATGCCACCCTGCCCCCTGTATGTAATGCCACCCAGCCCCCTGTATGTAATGCCACCCTGCCCCCTGTAGGTAATGCCACCCTGCCCCCTGTATGTAATGCCACCCAGCCCCCTGTATGTAATGCCACCCTGCCCCCTGTAGGTAATGCCACCCAGCCCCCTGTATGTAATGCCACCCTGCCCCCTGTATGTAATGCCACCCAGCCCCCTGTATGTAATGCCACCCTGCCCCCTGTATGTAATGCCACCCAGCCCCCTGTATGTAATGCCACCCAGCCCCCTGTATGTAATGCCACCCAGCCCCCTGTAGGTAATGCCACCCGGCCCCCTGTATGTAATGCCACCCGGCCCCCTGTATGTAATGCCACCCAGCCCCCTGTATGTAATGCCACCCAGCCCCCTGTAGGTAATGCCACCCAGCCCCCTGTATGTAATGCCACCCAGCCCCCTGTAGGTAATGCCACCCAGCCCCCTGTATGTAATGCCACCCAGCCCCCTGTATGTAATGCCACCCAGCCCCCTGTATGTAATGCCACCCAGCCCCTTGTATGTAATGCCACCCAGCCCCCTGTATGTAATGCCACCCAGCCCCCTGTATGTAATGCCACCCAGCCCCCTGTATGTAATGCCACCCAGCCCCCTGTAGGTAATGCCACCCAGCCCCCTGTAGGTAATGCCACCCAGCCCCCTGTAGGTAATGCCACCCAGCCCCCTGTAGGTAATGCCACCCAGCCCCCTGTAGGTAATGCCACCCAGCCCCCTGTATGTAATGCCACCCGGCCCCCTGTATGTAATGCCACCCAGCCCCCTGTATGTAATGCCACCCGGCCCCCTGTATGTAATGCCACATAGCCCCCCCTGTATGTAATGCCACCCGGCCCCCTGTATGTAATGCCACCCGGCCCCCTGTAGGTAATGCCACCCGGCCCCCTGTAGGTAATGCCACCCAGCCCCCTGTAGGTAATGCCACCCGGCCCCCTGTATGTAATGCCACCCGGCCCCCTGTATGTAATGCCACCCGGCCCCCTGTATGTAATGCCACCCGGCCCCCTGTATGTAATGCCACCCGGCCCCCTGTATGTAATGCCACCCGGCCCCCTGTATGTAATGCCACCCGGCCCCCTGTATGTAATGCCACCCAGCCCCCTGTATGTAATGCCACCCAGCCCCCTGTAGGTAATGCCACCCAGCCCCCTGTAGGTAATGCCACCCTGCCCCCTGTATGTAATGCCACCCAGCCCCCTGTATGTAATGCCACCCAGCCCCCTGTATGTAATGCCACCCGGCCCCCTGTAGGTAATGCCACCCGGCCCCCTGTATGTAATGCCACCCGGCCCCCTGTATGTAATGCCACCCGGCCCCCTGTATGTAATGCCACCCAGCCCCCTGTAGGTAATGCCACCCAGCCCCCTGTATGTAATGCCACCCAGCCCCCTGTAGGTAATGCCACCCAGCCCCCTGTATGTAATGCCACCCAGCCCCCTGTATGTAATGCCACCCAGCCCCCTGTATGTAATGCCACCCAGCCCCCTGTATGTAATGCCACCCAGCCCCCTGTATGTAATGCCACCCAGCCCCCTGTATGTAATGCCACCCAGCCCCCTGTATGTAATGCCACCCAGCCCCCTGTATGTAATGCCACCCAGCCCCCTGTAGGTAATGCCACCCAGCCCCCTGTAGGTAATGCCACCCAGCCCCCTGTAGGTAATGCCACCCAGCCCCCTGTATGTAATGCCACCCGGCCCCCTGTATGTAATGCCACCCAGCCCCCTGTATGTAATGCCACCCAGCCCCCTGTATGTAATGCCACATAGCCCCCCCTGTATGTAATGCCACCCGGCCCCCTGTATGTAATGCCACCCGGCCCCCTGTATGTAATGCCACCCGGCCCCCTGTAGGTAATGCCACCCGGCCCCCTGTAGGTAATGCCACCCGGCCCCCTGTAGGTAATGCCACCCGGCCCCCTGTAGGTAATGCCACCCGGCCCCCTGTATGTAATGCCACCCGGCCCCCTGTATGTAATGCCACCCGGCCCCCTGTATGTAATGCCACCCGGCTCCCTGTATGTAATGCCACCCGGCCCCCTGTATGTAATGCCACCCAGCCCCCTGTATGTAATGCCACCCAGCCCCCTGTAGGTAATGCCACCCAGCCCCCTGTAGGTAATGCCACCCTGCCCCCTGTATGTAATGCCACCCAGCCCCCTGTATGTAATGCCACCCAGCCCCCTGTATGTAATGCCACCCAGCCCCCTGTATGTAATGCCACCCAGCCCCCTGTATGTAATGCCACCCAGCCCCCTGTAGGTAATGCCACCCAGCCCCCTGTATGTAATGCCACCCAGCCCCCTGTATGTAATGCCACCCAGCCCCCTGTATGTAATGCCACCCAGCCCCCTGTATGTAATGCCACCCAGCCCCCTGTAGGTAATGCCACCCAGCCCCCTGTAGGTAATGCCACCCGGCCCCCTGTAGGTAATGCCACCCAGCCCCCTGTAGGTAATGCCACCCAGCCCCCTGTATGTAATGCCACCCAGCCCCCTGTATGTAATGCCACCCAGCCCCCTGTATGTAATGCCACCCAGCCCCCTGTATGTAATGCCACCCAGCCCCCTGTAGGTAATGCCACCCAGCCCCCTGTAGGTAATGCCACCCAGCCCCCTGTAGGTAATGCCACCCAGCCCCCTGTATGTAATGCCACCCGGCCCCCTGTATGTAATGCCACCCGGCCCCCTGTATGTAATGCCACCCGGCCCCCTGTAGGTAATGCCACCCGGCCCCCTGTAGGTAATGCCACCCGGCCCCCTGTAGGTAATGCCACCCGGCCCCCTGTAGGTAATGCCACCCGGCCCCCTGTATGTAATGCCACCCGGCCCCCTGTATGTAATGCCACCCGGCCCCCTGTATGTAATGCCACCCGGCCCCCTGTATGTAATGCCACCCGGCCCCCTGTATGTAATGCCACCCTGCCCCCTGTATGTAATGCCACCCAGCCCCCTGTATGTAATGCCACCCAGCCCCCTGTAGGTAATGCCACCCAGCCCCCTGTATGTAATGCCACCCAGCCCCCTGTATGTAATGCCACCCAGCCCCCTGTATGTAATGCCACCCAGCCCCCTGTATGTAATGCCACCCAGCCCCCTGTATGTAATTCCACCCAGCCCCCTGTATGTAATGCCACCCAGCCCCCTGTATGTAATTCCACCCAGCCCCCTGTATGTAATGCCACCCAGCCCCCTGTATGTAATGCCACCCAGCCCCCTGTAGGTAATGCCACCCAGCCCCCTGTATGTAATGCCACCCAGCCCCCTGTATGTAATGCCACCCAGCCCCCTGTATGTAATGCCACCCAGCCCCCTGTAGGTAATGCCACCCAGCCCCCTGTAGGTAATGCCACCCAGCCCCCTGTATGTAATGCCACCCAGCCCCCTGTATGTAATGCCACCCAGCCCCCTGTATGTAATGCCACCCAGCCCCCTGTATGTAATGCCACCCAGCCCCCTGTATGTAATGCCACCCAGCCCCCTGTATGTAATGCCACCCAGCCCCCTGTATGTAATGCCACCCAGCCCCCTGTAGGTAATGCCACCCAGCCCCCTGTATGTAATGCCACCCAGCCCCCTGTATGTAATGCCACCCAGCCCCCTGTATGTAATGCCACCCAGCCCCCTGTATGTAATGCCACCCAGCCCCCTGTAGGTAATGCCACCCAGCCCCCTGTAGGTAATGCCACCCAGCCCCCTGTATGTAATGCCACCCAGCCCCCTGTATGTAATGCCACCCAGCCCCCTGTATGTAATGCCACCCAGCCCCCTGTATGTAATGCCACCCAGCCCCCTGTATGTAATGCCACCCAGCCCCCTGTATGTAATGCCACCCAGCCCCCTGTATGTAATGCCACCCAGCCCCCTGTATGTAATGCCACCCAGCCCCCTGTAGGTAATGCCACCCAGCCCCCTGTAGGTAATGCCACCCAGCCCCCTGTAGGTAATGCCACCCAGCCCCCTGTAGGTAATGCCACCCAGCCCCCTGTAGGTAATGCCACCCAGCCCCCTGTATGTAATGCCACCCAGCCCCCTGTAGGTAATGCCACCCAGCCCCCTGTATGTAATGCCACCCAGCCCCCTGTATGTAATGCCACCCAGCCCCCTGTAGGTAATGCCACCCAGCCCCCTGTATGTAATGCCACCCAGCCCCCTGTAGGTAATGCCACCCAGCCCCCTGTAGGTAATGCCACCCAGCCCCCTGTAGGTAATGCCACCCAGCCCCTTGTATGTAATGCCACCCAGCCCCCTGTATGTAATGCCACCCAGCCCCCTGTATGTAATGCCACCCAGCCCCCTGTATGTAATGCCACCCAGCCCCCTGTAGGTAATGCCACCCAGCCCCCTGTAGGTAATGCCACCCAGCCCCCTGTAGGTAATGCCACCCAGCCCCCTGTAGGTAATGCCACCCGGCCCCCTGTAGGTAATGCCACCCGGCCCCCTGTATGTAATGCCACCCGGCCCCCTGTATGTAATGCCACCCGGCCCCCTGTATGTAATGCCACCCAGCCCCCTGTATGTAATGCCACATAGCCCCCCCTGTATGTAATGCCACCCGGCCCCCTGTATGTAATGCCACCCGGCCCCCTGTATGTAATGCCACCCGGCCCCCTGTAGGTAATGCCACCCGGCCCCCTGTAGGTAATGCCACCCGGCCCCCTGTAGGTAATGCCACCCGGCCCCCTGTATGTAATGCCACCCGGCCCCCTGTATGTAATGCCACCCGGCCCCCTGTATGTAATGCCACCCGGCCCCCTGTATGTAATGCCACCCGGCCCCCTGTATGTAATGCCACCCGGCCCCCTGTATGTAATGCCACCCGGCCCCCTGTATGTAATGCCACCCGGCCCCCTGTAGGTAATGCCACCCGGCCCCCTGTAGGTAATGCCACCCTGCCCCCTGTATGTAATGCCACCCAGCCCCCTGTAGGTAATGCCACCCAGCCCCCTGTATGTAATGCCACCCAGCCCCCTGTAGGTAATGCCACCCAGCCCCCTGTATGTAATGCCACCCAGCCCCCTGTATGTAATGCCACCCAGCCCCCTGTATGTAATGCCACCCAGCCCCCTGTAGGTAATGCCACCCAGCCCCCTGTAGGTAATGCCACCCAGCCCCCTGTAGGTAATGCCACCCAGCCCCCTGTAGGTAATGCCACCCAGCCCCCTGTAGGTAATGCCACCCAGCCCCCTGTAGGTAATGCCACCCAGCCCCCTGTAGGTAATGCCACCCAGCCCCCTGTATGTAATGCCACCCAGCCCCCTGTATGTAATGCCACCCAGCCCCCTGTATGTAATGCCACCCAGCCCCCTGTATGTAATGCCACCCAGCCCCCTGTATGTAATGCCACCCAGCTCCCTGTATGTAATGCCACCCAGCCCCCTGTAGGTAATGCCACCCAGCCCCCTGTAGGTAATGCCACCCAGCCCCCTGTAGGTAATGCCACCCAGCCCCCTGTAGGTAATGCCACCCAGCCCCCTGTATGTAATGCCACCCAGCCCCCTGTATGTAATGCCACCCAGCCCCCTGTATGTAATGCCACCCAGCCCCCTGTAGGTAATGCCACCCAGCCCCCTGTAGGTAATGCCACCCAGCCCCCTGTAGGTAATGCCACCCAGCCCCCTGTAGGTAATGCCACCCAGCCCCCTGTAGGTAATGCCACCCAGCCCCCTGTAGGTAATGCCACCCAGCCCCCTGTAGGTAATGCCACCCAGCCCCCTGTATGTAATGCCACCCAGCCCCCTGTATGTAATGCCACCCAGCCCCCTGTATGTAATGCCACCCAGCCCCCTGTATGTAATGCCACCCAGCCCCCTGTATGTAATGCCACCCAGCCCCCTGTATGTAATGCCACCCAGCCCCCTGTATGTAATGCCACCCAGCCCCCTGTATGTAATGCCACCCAGCCCCCTGTAGGTAATGCCACCCAGCCCCCTGTAGGTAATGCCACCCAGCCCCCTGTATGTAATGCCGCCCAGCCCCCTGTATGTAATGCCGCCCAGCCCCCTGTAGGTAATGCCGCCCAGCCCCCTGTATGTAATGTCGCCCAGCCCCCTGTAGGTAATGCCGCCCAGCCCCCTGTAGGTAATGCCGCCCAGCCCCCTGTAGGTAATGCCGCCCAGCCCCCTGTAGGTAATGCCACCCAGCCCCCTGTATGTAATGCCACCCAGCCCCCTGTATGTAATGCCACCCAGCCCCCTGTATGTAATGCCACCCAGCCCCCTGTATGTAATGCCACCCAGCCCCCTGTATGTAATGCCACCCAGCCCCCTGTAGGTAATGCCACCCAGCCCCCTGTAGGTAATGCCACCCAGCCCCCTGTAGGTAATGCCACCCAGCCCCATGTATGTAATGCCACCCAGCCCCCCTGTATGTAATGCCACCCAGCCCCCTGTATGTAATGCCACCCAGCCCCCTGTAGGTAATGCCACCCAGCCCCCTGTATGTAATGCCACCCAGCCCCCTGTATGTAATGCCACCCAGCCCCCTGTATGTAATGCCACCCAGCCCCCTGTAGGTAATGCCACCCAGCCCCCTGTAGGTAATGCCACCCAGCCCCCTGTATGTAATGCCACCCAGCCCCCTGTATGTAATGCCACCCAGCCCCCTGTATGTAATGCCACCCAGCCCCCTGTATGTAATGCCACCCAGCCCCCTGTATGTAATGCCACCCAGCCCCCTGTAGGTAATGCCACCCAGCCCCCTGTATGTAATGCCACCCAGCCCCCTGTATGTAATGCCACCCAGCCCCCTGTATGTAATGCCACCCAGCCCCCTGTATGTAATGCCACCCAGCCCCCTGTAGGTAATGCCACCCAGCCCCCTGTAGGTAATGCCACCCAGCCCCCTGTAGGTAATGCCACCCAGCCCCCTGTATGTAATGCCACCCAGCCCCCTGTATGTAATGCCACCCAGCCCCCTGTATGTAATGCCACCCAGCCCCCTGTATGTAATGCCACCCAGCCCCCTGTATGTAATGCCACCCAGCCCCCTGTATGTAATGCCACCCAGCCCCCTGTATGTAATGCCACCCAGCCCCCTGTAGGTAATGCCACCCAGCCCCCTGTAGGTAATGCCACCCAGCCCCCTGTATGTAATGCCACCCAGCCCCCTGTAGGTAATGCCACCCAGCCCCCTGTAGGTAATGCCACCCAGCCCCCTGTAGGTAATGCCACCCAGCCCCCTGTATGTAATGCCACCCAGCCCCCTGTATGTAATGCCACCCAGCCCCCTGTATGTAATGCCACCCAGCCCCCTGTAGGTAATGCCACCCAGCCCCCTGTATGTAATGCCACCCAGCCCCCTGTAGGTAATGCCACCCAGCCCCCTGTATGTAATGCCACCCAGCCCCCTGTATGTAATGCCACCCAGCCCCCTGTATGTAATGCCACCCAGCCCCCTGTAGGTAATGCCACCCAGCCCCCTGTAGGTAATGCCACCCAGCCCCCTGTATGTAATGCCACCCAGCCCCCTGTAGGTAATGCCACCCAGCCCCCTGTAGGTAATGCCACCCAGCCCCCTGTAGGTAATGCCACCCAGCCCCCTGTAGGTAATGCCACCCAGCCCCCTGTATGTAATGCCACCCAGCCCCCTGTATGTAATGCCACCCAGCCCCCTGTATGTAATGCCACCCAGCCCCCTGTATGTAATGCCACCCAGCCCCCTGTAGGTAATGCCACCCAGCCCCCTGTAGGTAATGCCACCCAGCCCCCTGTAGGTAATGCCACCCAGCCCCCTGTAGGTAATGCCACCCAGCCCCCTGTAGGTAATGCCACCCAGCCCCCTGTATGTAATGCCACCCAGCCCCCTGTATGTAATGCCACCCAGCCCCCTGTAGGTAATGCCACCCAGCCCCCTGTAGGTAATGCCACCCAGCCCCCTGTATGTAATGCCACCCAGCCCCCTGTAGGTAATGCCACCCAGCCCCCTGTAGGTAATGCCACCCAGCCCCCTGTAGGTAATGCCACCCAGCCCCTTGTATGTAATGCCACCCAGCCCCCTGTATGTAATGCCACCCAGCCCCCTGTATGTAATGCCACCCAGCCCCCTGTATGTAATGCCACCCAGCCCCCTGTAGGTAATGCCACCCAGCCCCCTGTAGGTAATGCCACCCAGCCCCCTGTAGGTAATGCCACCCGGCCCCCTGTAGGTAATGCCACCCGGCCCCCTGTAGGTAATGCCACCCGGCCCCCTGTAGGTAATGCCACCCGGCCCCCTGTATGTAATGCCACCCGGCCCCCTGTATGTAATGCCACCCGGCCCCCTGTATGTAATGCCACCCGGCCCCCTGTATGTAATGCCACATAGCCCCCCCTGTATGTAATGCCACCCGGCCCCCTGTATGTAATGCCACCCGGCCCCCTGTATGTAATGCCACCCGGCCCCTGTAGGTAATGCCACCCGGCCCCCTGTAGGTAATGCCACCCGGCCCCCTGTAGGTAATGCCACCCGGCCCCCTGTAGGTAATGCCACCCGGCCCCCTGTATGTAATGCCACCCGGCCCCCTGTATGTAATGCCACCCGGCCCCCTGTATGTAATGCCACCCGGCCCCCTGTATGTAATGCCACCCGGCCCCCTGTATGTAATGCCACCCGGCCCCCTGTAGGTAATGCCACCCGGCCCCCTGTAGGTAATGCCACCCTGCCCCCTGTATGTAATGCCACCCAGCCCCCTGTAGGTAATGCCACCCAGCCCCCTGTATGTAATGCCACCCAGCCCCCTGTAGGTAATGCCACCCAGCCCCCTGTAGGTAATGCCACCCAGCCCCCTGTAGGTAATGCCACCCAGCCCCCTGTATGTAATGCCACCCAGCCCCCTGTATGTAATGCCACCCAGCCCCCTGTATGTAATGCCACCCAGCCCCCTGTAGGTAATGCCACCCAGCCCCCTGTAGGTAATGCCACCCAGCCCCCTGTAGGTAATGCCACCCAGCCCCCTGTATGTAATGCCACCCAGCCCCCTGTATGTAATGCCACCCAGCCCCCTGTATGTAATGCCACCCAGCCCCCTGTATGTAATGCCACCCAGCCCCCTGTATGTAATGCCACCCAGCCCCCTGTATGTAATGCCACCCAGCCCCCTGTAGGTAATGCCACCCAGCCCCCTGTAGGTAATGCCACCCAGCCCCCTGTATGTAATGCCACCCAGCCCCCTGTATGTAATGCCACCCAGCCCCCTGTATGTAATGCCACCCAGCCCCCTGTATGTAATGCCACCCAGCCCCCTGTAGGTAATGCCACCCAGCCCCCTGTATGTAATGCCACCCAGCCCCCTGTATGTAATGCCACCCAGCCCCCTGTAGGTAATGCCACCCAGCCCCCTGTAGGTAATGCCACCCAGCCCCCTGTAGGTAATGCCACCCAGCCCCCTGTATGTAATGCCACCCAGCCCCCTGTATGTAATGCCACCCAGCCCCCTGTATGTAATGCCACCCAGCCCCCTGTATGTAATGCCACCCAGCCCCCTGTAGGTAATGCCACCCAGCCCCCTGTAGGTAATGCCACCCAGCCCCCTGTATGTAATGCCACCCAGCCCCCTGTATGTAATGCCACCCAGCCCCCTGTATGTAATGCCACCCAGCCCCCTGTATGTAATGCCACCCAGCCCCCTGTATGTAATGCCACCCAGCCCCCTGTAGGTAATGCCACCCAGCCCCCTGTAGGTAATGCCACCCAGCCCCCTGTAGGTAATGCCACCCAGCCCCCTGTATGTAATGCCACCCAGCCCCCTGTATGTAATGCCACCCAGCCCCCTGTATGTAATGCCACCCAGCCCCCTGTATGTAATGCCACCCAGCCCCCTGTATGTAATGCCACCCAGCCCCCTGTATGTAATGCCACCCAGCCCCCTGTATGTAATGCCACCCAGCCCCCTGTAGGTAATGCCACCCAGCCCCCTGTAGGTAATGCCACCCAGCCCCCTGTAGGTAATGCCACCCAGCCCCCTGTAGGTAATGCCACCCAGCCCCCTGTAGGTAATGCCACCCAGCCCCCTGTAGGTAATGCCACCCAGCCCCCTGTAGGTAATGCCACCCAGCCCCCTGTATGTATTGCCACCCAGCCCCCTGTAGGTAATGCCACCCAGCCCCCTGTAGGTAATGCCACCCAGCCCCTTGTATGTAATACCACCCAGCCCCCTGTATGTAATGCCACCCGGCCCCCTGTAGGTAATGCCACCCGGCCCCCTGTAGGTAATGCCACCCGGCCCCCTGTAGGTAATGCCACCCGGCCCCCTGTAGGTAATGCCACCCGGCCCCCTGTAGGTAATGCCACCCGGCCCCCTGTATGTAATGCCACCCGGCCCCCTGTATGTAATGCCACCCGGCCCCCTGTATGTAATGCCACCCAGCCCCCTGTATGTAATGCCACATAGCCCCCCCTGTATGTAATGCCACCCGGCCCCCTGTATGTAATGCCACCCGGCCCCCTGTATGTAATGCCACCCGGCCCCCTGTAGGTAATGCCACCCGGCCCCCTGTAGGTAATGCCACCCGGCCCCCTGTAGGTAATGCCACCCGGCCCCCTGTATGTAATGCCACCCGGCCCCCTGTATGTAATGCCACCCGGCCCCCTGTATGTAATGCCACCCGGCCCCCTGTATGTAATGCCACCCGGCCCCCTGTATGTAATGCCACCCGGCCCCCTGTATGTAATGCCACCCGGCCCCCTGTAGGTAATGCCACCCGGCCCCCTGTAGGTAATGCCACCCTGCCCCCTGTATGTAATGCCACCCAGCCCCCTGTAGGTAATGCCACCCAGCCCCCTGTATGTAATGCCACCCAGCCCCCTGTATGTAATGCCACCCAGCCCCCTGTAGGTAATGCCACCCAGCCCCCTGTATGTAATGCCACCCAGCCCCCTGTATGTAATGCCACCTAGCCCCCTGTATGTAATGCCACCCAGCCCCCTGTAGGTAATGCCACCCAGCCCCCTGTAGGTAATGCCACCCAGCCCCCTGTATGTAATGCCACCCAGCCCCCTGTAGGTAATGCCACCCAGCCCCCTGTAGGTAATGCCACCCAGCCCCCTGTAGGTAATGCCACCCAGCCCCCTGTAGGTAATGCCACCCAGCCCCCTGTATGTAATGCCACCCAGCCCCCTGTATGTAATGCCACCCAGCCCCCTGTATGTAATGCCACCCAGCCCCCTGTATGTAATGCCACCCAGCCCCCTGTAGGTAATGCCACCCAGCCCCCTGTAGGTAATGCCACCCAGCCCCCTGTAGGTAATGCCACCCAGCCCCCTGTAGGTAATGCCACCCAGCCCCCTGTAGGTAATGCCACCCAGCCCCCTGTATGTAATGCCACCCAGCCCCCTGTATGTAATGCCACCCAGCCCCCTGTAGGTAATGCCACCCAGCCCCCTGTATGTAATGCCACCCAGCCCCCTGTAGGTAATGCCACCCAGCCCCCTGTAGGTAATGCCACCCAGCCCCCTGTAGGTAATGCCACCCAGCCCCCTGTAGGTAATGCCACCCAGCCCCCTGTAGGTAATGCCACCCAGCCCCCTGTAGGTAATGCCACCCAGCCCCCTGTAGGTAATGCCACCCAGCCCCCTGTAGGTAATGCCACCCAGCCCCCTGTATGTAATGCCACCCAGCCCCCTGTATGTAATGCCACCCAGCCCCCTGTATGTAATGCCACCCAGCCCCCTGTATGTAATGCCACCCAGCCCCCTGTAGGTAATGCCACCCAGCCCCCTGTATGTAATGCCACCCAGCCCCCTGTATGTAATGTCGCCCAGCCCCCTGTAGGTTGCACCCATCCCCCCCTTCCAGGAGAAGTCGCTGACTTCAATGTCCATATATGTCACTCCCTTCTCCTGTAGCAGAATCCCCGGCCGGGGATTGTGGATTCCGACTCCTACAGGGAGCAAAAAAAGACCCTCCTCCTCACATGCACTCTGCACTGTGAGGAGGAGGGGAGAGCGCGAGCGACGGAAGACATGGCCGTCACTCGGGACACATTCCGGTGATGGCCGTGTATTACCCGGCCCCATGGACTTCTATCGGAGCCGGGCGGCCGTTTAAACGGCCGAAAATAGGGTATGTCCCATTTTTTTGACGGCCAGGTTTCCCGGGCCGTCAAAAAATCGGTCGTGTGAATAGCCCCATTAGGGGTCTATTGTTCCTACTGCAGCCGGGTGACGGCCGTTTTATGAACGGCCGTCACCCGGCCGGGAAACCCTCTCGTGTGAATAAGGGCTTAGGGTAGGAAAATCCTCCCCCCTCTGTCTCCGATTTCTACCTCACCAATACTAATGGCAAAGTAAGGAACTATAAGGATGACGGCCGTGTGGTAAAGTGATCATCTGAGCTCTGCCTATAAAGCATGAGAAGGCCAAACTCCTCCTCCGCGGCTCTGACGTGGTGAAGTAATACGGTATCGGCAGATCACTGTAAACACTCCGCTGGCACTAGAAAATACCGCTACTCATGTGCGCCACTTTTAGTCTTGTTTTGCAGCGTTACAGGTTGCACCCAATCTATTACTTTATAGTCCAGGCTTTTTTGGCGCAGTCATGAAGTGTCCAATGTAGGATGCCACATGCGCCATTTTGCGGCTCGCACAAAGCAAATCCCTTTCCCTATGTAAAGTGTCATTCTCGTGACTCCATTTATTAAAGTTCTTCAGAGAGTCTTCAGCCAGCAGGTCCCATAATGCAGGAGATTAATACCATTTGTCTACTGGGCGTCCGGTGATGAGCGGGCGCTCCGCAGTATGGAGGGGGCGCTCTGCGCGGCCTCAGAAGCACGCTCTTACTGACTGAAAGGATTACACTGGATTGTAGGAATCTCGTGCGTCCTCTGAGGTTACATGCAGGGCCGTTCTGTCCTAGGCTCTCGTGACTCTCACTCCTCTTGTAGGGTCAGTTGTAGGGGGGGGGGGGTATATATACAGTTCTGTGTCTGTTACTGGTATATATGATGTCTCTGTCTCTCTGCAGCCCTCTCATCGCCGTCTCCTTTGCCGCTGCCTGTGCCATTCCTGGGATCTGCTTGTTGACTGTGGCCGTGAACCCGCTGACCGGAGCCCTCGGTGCATTCAACATCTTCCTTTACACCTGCTGTTATACCCCCATGAAGAGGCTCAGCATTGCCAACACCTGGGTGGGTTCTGTGGTGGGCGCTATCCCACCAATCATGGGCTGGACTGCAGCTACTGGTGGCCTGGATGCTGGTGAGTGACGTCATAAGACCGATTGATGATGTGATTGGTCAGTGGGTTATCTGTATGAGACCCCGCCCACTCGGCTCCGTCTTGTATTTTGCATTTATATAATGACTCCTGGAAAGGACCGCGTGATATTGGCCCTTGGTCTACCACATGAAATCCTCTGCATGATGAGTTAAGGAGTTAATCTGCTTATATCCTGCCAAAACCATCATAGCAACAGACCCCAAAAGTCATGGACGTTGCTATGGAAGAGACTTGACCTATCATTTCTTGTTTTCAGCTTTGTTACATCACTTTTCTGTTTACATCTAAGTATAATGTTGGACAGATTTTCATGGACTTTGCTTTATTTTTCTCGGTCTGACATAAAACATTATACTCCGATCACATCCAGAGCTGCATTTATAATTCTGTTGGTTTCCTGACAGCGATCAGGCTGGAGCAGCAGCTTACCTCTTCATTCATACATCTCCCACCACATAAACCATTAGGGTATATTCACACACGGCAGATTTGTGTTCCATGTATATAAACTTGTTTCTGCAGCTTTTGCATGGATTTTCACAACAAATCTGCTGTGTGTGAACATACCCTTAAGGCAGTGGTTCCCAACCGGGGTGCCGCGAGAACCCTCCAGGGGTGTCGCAACACTCCTCTGAACCACTGGGGCCGGGCTTTTTCTCCCTCCTCCTCACAGCACGAAGTGCATCTGAGGAGAAGTAGATTTTTGCAGCCAACTTGTAGATGGCACCCCCCACCTCTGTAGATGGCACCCCCCACCTCTGTAGATGGCACCCCCTTCCTATACATAGTGCCACCATAGCTGCCTAAAGGAGCGGAATCCCCCTGTGGCCGGGGATTTGCTCCTGAACGCAACGCTTAATGTCTCTGTCCATAGTGACATCAGGGGCAACTCCTGAAGCGGAATCCCTGTTCACAGCGTTGCCGGTGCGGAGGCCGGTGATTCAGCTCCAGGAAAAGCCCCTGACATTACTATCCATAAATGGACCGAGACGTCAGGGGCTTCTCCTGGAGTGGAATCCCCGGTCACGGCGTGGACAATTCTGTGGATGGGGATTCCACTCAGGGCCGGCCTCTGATGTGTGCGACCTGGCGCATCACTCCAGCAGGTGGAAGGTGCGCTGCGTTAGCTCCCTTCCATCTGCTTGTTTCAGAAACACCCGGGCCCAGCGACTCAGCAGCTGCCTTTCCGCCCGGGCGCTTCACTCAGTGGCGTCGCTACCACTGTAGCAGCCGTGGCGGCTGCTAGAGGCGACACCAGGCATGAGGGCGTCCATGCCGCCTGTGGGGACGGGCCCCCAGATGGCTGGCAACTCCGCTAGCAGCGGCTGCTACAGCGGTAGCGATGCCATTATAGCAGAGCATGGAGGTATCTCCCTGCTCTACTAGCTATCTGCTATCTACTAGCGTCACTGTAGCTCCCTGAAGGAGCAGAATCCTCGTGTGGGTAGATCTCGGACGGAGTGCTTGATTTCTCTATCCATATATATGACAGTGACATCAGGGGCAACTCCTGAAGCGAAATCCCCATCCACAGCATTGCCGAGATATATGGACAGAGACATCAAGTGGAGCACTCCAGGAGCGGAAACCCCCGACCACAGGGGGATTCCGCTCCTTCAGGGAGCTACAGTGGAGCTATCTAAAGGAAGAAGGGTGGCACTACCTATCAGGGGGCTATGTGGCACTACCTATCAGGGGGCTATGTGGCACTACCTTCAAGGAGAAATTGTGAGTGGCGGGCTGATGGTCATTTTACTGTGAGTGGGGGGGCTGATGGTCATTTTACTGTGAGTGGGGGGCTGATGGTCATTTTACTGTGAGTGGGGGGCTGATGGTCATTTTACTGTGAGTGGCGGGCTGATGGTCATTTTACTGTGAGTGGGGGGCTGATGGTCATTTTACTGTGAGTGGGGGGCTGATGGTCATTTTACTGTGAGTGGGGGGCTGATGGTCATTTTACTGTGAGTGGGGGGCTGATGGTCATTTTACTGTGAGTGGAGGGGCTGATGGTCATTTTACTGTGAGTGGACGGGCTGATGGTAGTTTTACTGTGAGTGGGGGGCTGATGTTCATTACTGTGAGTGGGGGGCTGATGGTCATTTTACTGTGAGTGGCGGGCTGATGGTCATTTTACTGTGAGTGGGGGGGCTGATGGTCATTTTAACGTGAGTGGGGGGCTGATGGTCATTTTACTGTGAGTGGCGGGCTGATGGTCATTTTACTGTGAGTGGACGGGCTGATGGTAGTTTTACTGTGAGTGGTGGGCTGATGTTCATTTTACTGTGAGTGGGGGGCTGATGGTCATTTTACTGTGAGTGGGGGGCTGATGGTCATTTTACTGTGAGTGGTGGGCTGATGGTCATTTTACTGTGAGTGGGGGGCTGATGGTCATTTTACTGTGAGTGGGGGGCTGATGGTCATTTTACTGTGAGTGGGGGGCTGATGGTCATTTTACTGTGAGTGGAGGGGCTGATGGTCATTTTACTGTGAGTGGACGGGCTGATGGTAGTTTTACTGTGAGTGGTGGGCTGATGGTCATTTTACTGTGAGTGGGGGGGCTGATGGTCATTTTACTGTGAGTGGCGGGCTGATGGTCATTTTACTGTGAGTGGGGGGCTGATGGTAGTTTTACTGTGAGTGGCGGGCTGATGGTCATTTTACTGTGAGTGGGGGGCTGATGGTCATTTTACTGTGAGTGGGGGGCTGATGGTCATTTTACTGTGAGTGGGGGGCTGATGGTCATTTTACTGTGAGTGGCGGGCTGATGGTCATTTTACTGTGAGTGGCGGGCTGATGGTCATTTTACTGTGAGTGGGGGGGCTGATGGTCATTTTACTGTGAGTGGGGGGCTGATGGTCATTTTACTGTGAGTGGCGGGCTGATGGTCATTTTACTGTGAGTGGGGGGCTGATGGTCATTTTACTGTGAGTGGGGGGCTGATGGTCATTTTACTGTGAGTGGCGGGCTGATGGTCATTTTACTGTGAGTGGGGGGCTGATGGTCATTTTAACGTGAGTGGGGGGCTGATGGTCATTTTACTGTGAGTGGCGGGCTGATGGTCATTTTACTGTGAGTGGACGGGCTGATGGTCATTTTACTGTGAGTGGCGGGCTGATGGTCATTTTACTGTGAGTGGGGGCTGATGGTAGTTTTACTGTGAGTGGACGGGCTGATGGTCATTTTACTGTGAGTGGCGGGCTGATGCTCCTCAAGTATTAAAAGTCCGAAAAGGTTGGGAAACTCTGCCTTAAGGGCTGCTTCTCTCAGTAATGTGCTGATTCTATGTGGCAGAAAGCCACGTTCTAGATGCAGCTCTGGCTGTGGTTGGACTATAAGACATGACAAGATGACAAAATAGGTCAAGTAACTCAATCTTTATATCTCCCACCCAGTAGAGCAGTGGGATCTTACCTGTGTCTCTCCAGCTGTTGTAAACTACAACTCCCAGCATGGCCTGTGACTGTCTCCAGCAGTGAGGGCATGCTGAGAGTTATATAGAACAATGGGAGTGCCACAGGTTAGAGACCACTGCAGGAGCCCAATATGTGCCCCCTTCCATGATGTAAAGTGACCTCAGTAAGGACACGGCTGTGGTCAGGACGGCAGGGTGACCTCTAATAGAGGGATGATCACACATATGATAGGAGCTGCTCCTACCAGTAATTATCATTATCGCTCATCTCTAGTAATTCCCCCGGCCCCCTCATGTATTCTGCTCTTCCCGGGGGGCTAATTGTTCAGCTACTAATTTCCCAGGAAGGACTTTAATTGTGTAGACCAACAGCCGAGGACCAAATCAAACCAATACAAGTCCTTAACATATTCATGAGTCCTTCTTATAAGTCCTGAACGTGTCACATCTATAGACTATACTCTGTATAATCGGCAGGTAGACGCTAGAGATCGGAGGTCGCAGGGCACCTTCATCTCTTAATCAGCAGGCATTGTGTGCCCAGCTCCCCTCACCCGACCTCCTGTCAATAGCTCAATCAGACACAGCGAGTGAGTGCAGCACTTTGTACTTAATAGGGGAGTGCGGACAGGTAAACGGCTCCTGCAGGGAATGGATGTGTAATTGTATGTACCAGACACAACAGGATCTTAATGATGCTGATACAACAGTGGTACGAAGCAGGTCATGGCAGTGGTACGAAGCAGGACATGGCAGTGGTACGAAGCAGGACAGGGCAGTGGTACGAAGCAGGACAGGGCAGTGGTACGAGGCAGGTCAGGGCGGTGGTACGAAGCAGGACAGGGCGGTGGTGCGACGCAGGTCGGGGCGGTGGTGCGACGCAGGTCGGGGCGGTGGTGCGACGCTGGTCGGGGCGGTGGTGCGACGCTGGTCGGGGCGGTGGTGCGACGCTGGTCGGGGCGGTGGTGCGACGCTGGTCGGGGCGGTGGTGCGACGCTGGTCGGGGCGGTGGTGCGACGCTGGTCGGGGCGGTGGTGCGACGCTGGTCGGGGCGGTGGTGCGACGCAGGTCGGTGCGGTGGTGCGACACAGGGCATGGAAGTATTAGGTAGGTTAGGGAGGTGGTTCTATGCAGGTCAATATGGTGGAATGATGCAGGACAGGGTGGTGCGACACAGGACAGGGCGGTGGTATGACGCAGGACATGGAGGTATTAGGCAGGACGGGGCTGTGGTACAATGCAGGACAGGGTGGTAATATTAGGCAGGTCAGGGCGGTGGTACCATGCAGGTCAGGGTGGTGATATTTGGCAGGTCAGGGTGGTGGTACGATGCAGGTCAGGACAGTGCGGTGGTACGACGCAGGACATGGAAGTATTAGGTAGGTCAGGGCGGTGGTACTATGCAGGTCAATATGGTGGAATGATGCAGGACAGGGTGGTGCGACACAGAACAGGGCGGTGGTACGACGCAGGACATGGAGGTATTAGGCAGGACAGGGCGGTGGTACAATGCAGGACAGGGCGGTGATACTTGGCAGGTCAGGTGGTACGATGCAGGTCAGGGCGGTGGTACGATGCAGGTCAGGACAGGGCGGTGGTACGACACAGGACATGGAGGTATTATGCAGGACAGGGTGGTGGTACGATGCAGGACAGGGTGGTAATATTAGGCAAGTCAGGGCAGTGGTACCACGCAGGTCAGGGCGGTGGTACCACGCAGGTCAGGGCGGTGGTACCACGCAGGTCAGGGCGGTGGTACCACGCAGGTCAGGGCGGTGGTACCACGCAGGTCAGGGCGGTGGTACCACGCAGGTCAGGGCGGTGGTACCACGCAGGTCAGGGCGGTGGTACCACGCAGGTCAGGGCGGTGGTACCACGCAGGTCAGGGCGGTGGTACCACGCAGGTCAGGGCGGTGGTACCACGCAGGTCAGGGCGGTGGTACCACGCAGGTCAGGGCGGTGGTACCACGCAGGTCAGGGCGGTGGTACCATGCAGGTCAGGGTCTGGTGAGGAATTTTCTACCCCATGAACAGTAAGTATGTGCGATCACTTGGCTCTTTCTCCCGGTTCTGTCACCTGAGGTCTCATTTGAAGAATCCAGAATTAAAAAGATCGTCTTCCATCTAGTGCCGTGACCAGGAACTTCTTTACCTTTGTACAGTTGTGTCTTAATGTAAAGCAATGTGTAAGCAGGAGATCCCATCCCTGTTCCCTGGTTTTATGTAATGAACCCATTATGCACCCCACAGGAACATGTGCCGCCTCGCTTGGTCACATCCATCTCTCCCCCACCTCTCCAAGTGACACTTTAAAACACTCAGCTGTCACTCTGGGGCAGCGCCTCGTAGTTGTCACCCCTCTTCTAAACACTGACGTGATGCCGGGGACCCTTAGTGCTAGAGTCCTTCCTGTGAGGTTACTTTGATTTGTTTAGGTAACCAAGAAACAAACCTCCTCCGCTTGATGAATGATGGTGCCCGCCATGGTAGCATTTATTTTCTCAGCTTTTTGCGGCGGCCGGGCCGGACCCTGTGTTTACTTGCAGCGACATTCGAGGCCTCTTCTACAGACTGTTGGAATAAGATGATGTGAGTGCGGGGCCCTGCGGCTGGGACTCTATTAATTAGACTCGTAATCTGAAGTCACTGGGTAAAATGAATTGTGCTGCCGGCTGGAAGAGGAGATCTATTGTTCTGGTAATGGCCATTGTAAGCGATTGGTTTTATATTCATTTTATAGGCTCATGGCGGCCGTGCCAGACCCGATACAACGAAGACAGGAGCTTTTATCAGTAGAGTGAATGGGGGAGGGGGTCTCCAAGCGTTCCATATTCTGTTGCAGCCAGTACATTCAGTGTTCACACTATGTCCTATGTAGCAGAGCTCCGGCGCTGCAGGTCCAGGGAACGGTTGTTATATACACACGACGATTGTGTTTTACGTTGGTTCATTATCTCCTCTGTGTTGCAGGAGCCCTCTTGATGGGTGCCATCCTCTACTCCTGGCAGTTCCCTCACTTCAATGCCCTGAGCTGGAACCTGCGTGAAGACTACTCCAGAGGGGGGTATCGAATGATGTCTGTCACGCATCCCGACATGTGCCGCCGTGTGGCCTTTCGTCATTGCCTAGGGCTCATAGGACTGTCCACCCTGGCTCCTGCCCTGGACGTCACCACGTGGAACTTCCCCATCATTTCCCTCCCCATCAACTTGTATATCTCATACTTGGGCTACAGGTTCTACCGGGACGCGGACCGCAACAGTGCTCGGAAGCTGTTCTTCTGCAGCCTCTGGCACCTGCCCACGCTTCTGCTCCTCATTTTAACCTGCAAAAAGTCTGTAGTGGGGAAGAAAGAGAAATCCAAGGTCGTCCAAGATCCAAGCTGAGAATGGACGTTCTGTAGAAGGAGTGTGGGACGTTCTGTAGAAGGAGTGTGGGACGTTCTGTAGAAGGAGTGTGGGACGTTCTGTAGAAGGAGTGTGAGAAGATGTCATCGGTCATTGCTGTAAACCACCTACAAAGAGACATTGGGGACACCAGTCTTACCTCCTACCCACAGATAACGTAGAGTCAGCCATCAGTGTAAGTTAGTGAACCCATCACCCCCAGCAGAAACCTTCAGAGGTGCATTTAAAATTGGGAACAACACTTTTCATCATCTCCCCTGAACTCTATGAGGAGCCAATACTTCAGCATCCGACTGTTCACGTGACGTCTTATTTCATGACGTTCTTTTGAAATAAACAGAGAGATTTAATTCTACCTACCTCCTCCAGATACTACTTATTAATGTAGGAAGTGAGTAGCGAGTCGAGGATCAGCGGCGCCCTTACATCAGTCTCCAATTCTTCCAACAACCGGCACAACAACAAGAAATCTCACTCACCGGCCATAATCCCACAAGGTGACCTCCACGTGACTCCCACAACCTCTTATCCTTTATTTCTAGATGGAAGATCTATTATTATTATTATTTATTGTTAATGTTGGACTTGTCGGGGGATGGACCACCCCACGTGAGATATTGCAGGAGAGGGCAGTAACATGGCAGAAGATCTGGCTGCATCGTCCATGGTTTAGTTTTGCGGAGTCCAGACTCCCCTTAAACATTAATGTATTGTGTTACCAAAGGCGCATGTTATTTCAGGAGAAGGGGGAGACAAGTGGCTGCCATATAAAGCTGGGCTGTAGACATTGGATTGTCATCAGATCCCAGATCTACCAAAAATCCAATATCTATGGACCGCTTTAATATTGGGCATAAGTGGCATAGCCGTCAGGCCCCAGATGATAGGAATGGTCTTCACAACCGGGAACATGGATGCGGCAGTGCCCCTCCTCCACCACTATACCCAAAACATCAGTCTATAGCCCCCTAGTCTACTACAGTGGAACTCCCCTTTAAATAAGGGAATTGATATCACACCGGGATGGTGGATGCCGCAGGATTTTTGGGTGAGCCAGCGCTGGCGCCATTTTTCAAAGAACCGAAATTGCCTTATTTCTACAGCGTGGTCTATGGGACTCTCTCTGTACAATCTCTGATACTGTAATGGAAGATATCGCTCGCTGTTTACGACGCAACTTATTAATCAAATAAAGAAAACTCTGTAATAACGTTCCTGGTTTCTCGCTCGCGTCCATCCGTCCCGCAGACACTTCTCACTATGGTATTGGGACCGTTGTTGGGGTGGTTTTCCCCGTTCACCTGTTCTATTGCCGCTTACACATGTCCATTAGACCTCATTGTCTACACACCATGTGAGGCCTCGGCCCGCGCTCATCTACACAATATTAAAGCCGGGCCTGATCAAGGTCCATGTAAAAACCCCTGAGGTCATCCAATTAAGGGAGCCGTGTCTTGATCCGTTAATGGTGCTGTGATCGCCCGCTGCCAAGCTGCGGTGCCAGGGAGTCAGTCATGTATACATTGGAGCTGCGCTAATGGAGAGCAGGAATGACAGGTACTTCACCCGCCGCACCCAACAACAATGGCTCATTGTTTTTTATATTCACGTTGATAGGCAATTTCTTCAGGCTCAGATGGGGCACCTGCCGACCATCCTGGCAGCCATTAATGTACTACAAACCAGTACCTCCATAATGGCTTCAACAGGACCTACAACTAGGACAAACACCAAGAACATAGGGTCTATCCAGGATTAGAAAACATGGCTGCCTACCTGCGCCACTCCTGTCTATGAGTTGTGTCTGCTATTGAAATTAATGGGGCTGAGCTGTAATACCAAACACAACCTGTGGACAAGTGGGCGCTGTTTTGGGGAAAAAAGCAGCCCTGTTTTTCAACCTTGTATAAATTATTTTTTATGCTGAAATAGTGTTAGTTGAACACCCCAATGAAGGATCATCATAGGGCATTTTGGGTAGCCGCCCGGGGGGGCCCATGGCCGCCCAAAGTACAATGTAGTTTTGTCGCGACTTTGCCGCGAATCGCGTAAAAAACCGAGACTAAACGGCATTGTATATGTCCTGCAAAAGGACCTTTAGACCATAAGGTCACATGACTCTCTGCAGTTCTTACTACTGATTAGAGGAGACCTGCTGGTCACATGACCTCAGCAGCGACTCCACAGAGAAGACTGCTATGTAAGTATAAGGGGATGGATTTGTTTAAGGGGTCTGGTGTGGGGACTGTATTTAGGGGGTCTGGTGTGAGGACTGTATTTAGGGGGTCTGGTGTGAGGACTGTATTTAGGGGGTCTGGTTTGGGGACTGTATTTAGGGGGTCTGGTTTGGGGACTGTGTGGGACTGTATTTAGGGGGTCTGGCTTTGGGACTGTATTTAGGGGGTCTAGTCTGTATTTAGGAAGTTTGGTGTTTGTATTAGTTTAAGGGGTCTGAGGTATGTTTCAGTTTAAGGGGTTTAGTGTCTGTATATTTAAGGGTCTGTTAGTTTAAGGGGTCTGGGTCTGTATTAGTTTGACGTCTGGGGTCTGTATTAGTTTATTGGGTCTGTATTTAGGGGGCCTGTTCTAGGGTCTGTATTAGTTTAGGGGTCTGTATTTAGGGGGCCTGTTCTAGGGTCTGTATTAGTTTAGGGGTCTGTATAGAGGGGCCTGGTCTGGGGTCTGTATTAGATTAGGCGGTCTGGTGTCTGTATAACTTAAGGGAGTCGGTTCTGGGGGCATTATTAGTTTAGGGGGTCAGGTCTGGGGTCAGTATTTAGGGGGTCTGTATTTAGGGGTCTGGGGTCTGTATTAGTTTATGGGGGTCTGTATTTAGGGGGCCTGGTCTAGGGTCTGTATTAGTTTAGGGGTCTTTATTTAGGGGGTCTGTATTAGTTTAGGGGGTCTGGTCTGGGGTCTGTATCAAGGGAGTCAGGTTTGGGGTCATTATTAGTGTAGAGGGTCGGGTCTGGTGTCTGTATTTAGGGGTCCTGTCTGAGGTCTGTATTAGTTTAGGGCGTCTGGTCTGGGGTCTGTATTAAGGCAGACAGGTCTGGGTTCATTATTAGTGTAGGGGTTCAGGTCTGGGGTCTGTATTTAGGGGTGTGGTCTGTATTTATTTAGGGTTCTTGTTCTGGGGTCTGTATTTATTTAGGGGGGTCTGGTCTAGGGACTGCAATAGTTTAGAAGGTATGTATTATATGATCAAGTCTGGGCTCCAAATTTATTAGTCTGAGTAAAAGGGGTCGTCCAGGCACATCGATAGGTCATCAGTATAAAAAACGGCCTGTGCCCGGACAACTCCTTTAATGTGTGGTTCTGGGCCTTGGTGCAGAAGTGATGGGCAAAGATGTCTCATCAGGAGAAGTCGCCATAATGGTCTGCGTCAGATGGAGAAGAAAAGAGAACGATTCCCATCAGAGAAGACATCACCTGTGAGTCACTGGCGCTATAGGGGATAAGTCCCCTCTCCTGACATGTATGTTGCAGGTAATCCTTGTATTCTACATATCTTTGTCTACCCAGGACTAATAGACAAATGTGTGTTACCATTCCCATTGTCAAGAAGATGTGTCCCTGAACAGTGTGATACTGTCAGCGATGGTTGGAGACTGTCAGTATGTAGGGACATGGCCCTTTGACAAGGGGAATCATAACACAGATTTGTCAATGATCGCACAAAAAGGTGGTGTTCTTTTGGGGAAGTTTTGGAATGCGCTTCGGTGGGGGCTGTTCTCTCTCTCTTTTTCGGTGACTCTCTCGGGTTGGCCCTGGGCTCAACGAGTGGCCTGCAGCCGGCTGCTGGGAGTTGACAGACTGTATTCCAGATCGTTGTGGTGAGCATGTACCATTTGGATGAAATCTCTCTCCGAGCGGCTGTTCACCTGTCATTTGGAATTCGGGTGGAGTAACTTCACTCTATCCACTCGCATTTACATTTATATACATACATATATATATATTTATTTTTTATATATTTTTAGTTATATTTGAATTTCGAATCGTTTTTATTATGCAAGTATTTATTCAGTCATTCATTTACTATGGAGTTTTTGAGTGTTTATGCCGATAATGTGTTTTTTAAGAATGCACACATTGAAGGTTTTACGAAAACAATAGTTACATTTTATATTTGTTTGAAATAAGTTTGTATTGAATGGATGAAATGTTTTAAAAATCCTCATATCTGCTCTAACTAGTATGTATGAGCTTTGACCTTGGAGCCTCTATGTGGTTTAATGGTCGGCTATTTAATATCTGTGAATGCGGGTGACTGTCATTGTGCTTTACCAACCCTGATGAAGAGACTGGTCCGGTCTTGAAACGCGTAGCTCTCCTTTTTATCATTTAAAAAAAACAAAACACAATAATAAACAGACAACGTCAATCACTCTGTAGTTGTCTAGAAGTTTTTGGAACAATACCAGTGACCTTTCACTGGGGAGGAACATCGCCGTCCAGTGGGATTCATTTTTCTCTTGAACTCCAACCTTTGGTCAACGGAACTCTACAGGTCACCGGAAGAATCCCAGGCTGCGGACCTCCGTAATTCATTTCACCAGCAAGGGCGTTGTGCTCCTAGCACGACGCTATCAGGTGAGCACCGTTTTTTACCTGATTCTATACATTTAAATATCTGGGGATGATGCACCATGTGCGCCGTACTTTTTTCCATTTCTCTATACAGTCATTATAGACACGGCAGAGCGGCGGTGGGGAAGGGGGACCCAAGTCTGGGGAACAGCCCAGGGCCTATGGTCTACTTAATCCGCCACTGGAACACCCCATACCCGCGGGTTCCAGAATGGCCCAGAGGGTTTACAGAGAAAACCTACTGATGAGCATTATCCAAGATCCACCCTTCCCCAACCTCAATTGGAACTAGGGGGACTGTCTTTTACAAGGGTCATCCAGTTTTAGGTAAACTAAGATTAATCCTTGTATAATGAAAATTTCTGCATCTTTCTAATGTACTTTGTTTCAATTCCTTGCCATTTTCAAAATCTCTGCTCGCTGGCAGTAAATGAGACCATTCTTTTTACGTACAGATGCTGAAAACCGGTCTTGACCTAATACATCTCGCAGCTGGGGGTTTGTTACAATTGTATCCAGTCTGAACAATCTTGTACTCCAGACTGATACACACATCAGAACAGGAGAGAGAATTCTGCTCAGACTCTCTATGAAATAACGGATTACGTTTTCATCAAATGTATACAATTCTAGAACTACAACTCCCAGCAGGTCATTCTGGTCTTTCACTGTTTGTCATGAAACTGAGCAAAATTCTATTCTTCACCATAACAACCGCCATAACTACTACTCTACCAATCCTGCATCTGGCTCCGTTTACCAGTCATAATGTGATATTAATACGAGTGCGTCATGGCTTTATGTAGATGGTGAAGGGGTCATTTGGATGAGATCCCTCATCTATAAAGTACAACCACCAATACTAGAAGTCGTCAGACCGAAGCTTCATACTTATTACTCAATTATATGAGTCTGTTTCTATACAAATGGCTTCAGGCTGTAACACCGGGGTAACGCGGACATATTTTACACACCTTATAAATACCGTACGATTCTAGTAGAACGGCGGGAGCGCTGGAGCTCATGTCACAGCTATGTCTGCAGTCTGTGGAGCCTGAAATAACGGGAGTAGATGTGAGGATGGATATGAGTGATGATAACCGGCATCTCTCGGCACTGGACATAGTGGGCCAATGAAATAGGACATAATGGGGGGATTTATGAAGAAAATGTAGCAGTATAATGGAGTACACGGCGTGTGCCAAATTTATATAAAGACGTGAAAACTATTGGTGTATAGGTACGCCGGCCATGATGAGTTATCAGGAGGAGAAGTGTTTATTGTTGCACCAAATATATTACACCACGTGTGTCACTCTGATGGATTTGGAAATATTTTTGTCAACACGTAATTTAATGCATCTTACGACTAGAAGTTGTTATATAGAGTCCATGACTCTCCCAGATTTACCACATATTATATGTAGCTGAGGCAGTCCTCAGAAAGCATTTACTACCTGTCGATGACATCACCTGTATCCTAGTGATGTCACGGATTCCTAAGGCAGTCATCAGAAAGCATTTACTACCTGTCGATGACATCACCTGTATCCTAGTGATGTCACGGACTCCTAGGGCAGTCATCAGAAAGCATTTACTACCTGTCGATGACATCACCTGTATCCTAGTGATGTCACGGACTCCTAGGGCAGTCATCAGAAAGCATTTACTACCTGTCGATGACATCACCTGTATCCTAGTGATGTCACGGACTCCTAGGGCAGTCACCAGAAAGCATTTACTACCTGTCGATGACATTACCTGTATCCTAGTGATGTCACGGACTCCTAAGGCAGTCACCAGAAAGCATTTACTACCTGTCGATGACATTACCTGTATCCTAGTGATGTCACGGACTCCTAAGGCAGTCACCAGAAAGCATTTACTACCTGTCGATGACATTACCTGTATCCTAGTGATGTCACGGACTCCTGAGGCAGTCACCAGAAATCATTTACTACCTGATGATGACATCACCTGTATCCTAGTGATGTCATGGACTCCTAGGCTATGGATAGCCTGCACTCAGCTCATAAATAGCAGAAAAGACTTGATGGCAGATAATTAGAATATTACACCTGAAGGGCGATGCTCTGTATGACTGGAACACTGTACATAATCTCTCTATACAGACCTTCCTGACTGTACAAACAATCCTGGAGGCTGCAGGGTACGTAATGAACCTCCCTCCCCCGCCACAGTCCCTGAGATCAATGATTGGATATCAAATGCAGAATATGCCATGCTAAATTATTCTCACAAGATGTAGCTTGTTCTTTTTGCAATACATGCATTACTATATGTCTATACATACAGACACACACACATATATATATATATACACACACACGCCTTAAAAATTAGTGATAATTTTTTATTTTTTTGGGTATATTTTTAAACCCTCTGGAAACCAGTAATGTAGAAGGAGAACTGCATGTTGGATTCTATGTTTACCGACGACTCTGGAAAACCCACCAGCCTGCGGGATACTGGACTTTCAGACGTTCATCTTGTACATATATATGGAATCATATATATTATATATGTATAATATGTGGAATACAGTATTCATGGGCAGAAGATGGAGGCAGCGCTACACAAAGAAGCAATGGAAATATATGTACTATTTATATATATATATAGTCTCCATAGAGCGGAGACAGCCCTCTAGCCCAGGTGGGCATGACCCCATTGTCCCATCTATTACACATTAGCGGGTCCCGCCTTTCATTTACAGAACTCATCACGGGATGTTAACACATCTGCTGACACCAAGCTGAACTCGGTCAGTTCAACTGCCAGGTCGCCCCTCGTCCTCTCTGACCTGCCATAGAAGACACAAAGGACTGTCCATTGTAATGTTAATGGCCTGGTGTGGAGACAAGACCCAAACAGATGTGACACGGCTGCTGACGGATGGAGTTCATGTGTTCAGCATACGCCAGGCCCAGCTCGGAGAGGGGGATATAGAGTATCACATCTGTATTATGGTCTCCCCCGTCTTATGGGTCAGTAATCATACAATAACCCTTCATTAGCTGCATCATTACAGGTGCATGTCACTACGGCAATACTCGGGATCTTCTACAAACCAGTAGCATGCATTTGGTTAATCTTCGGACTTGTGCCACGCGACCAATACGAATGCACAATGCAGCAGGGTGCAACTCTTGCCGTGACTTTGTCCAAAAGTAACTGGGCTGTACAATGAAAGTGTACCATAGAGGAATCCTAGGCGGCCCCCTGTGGGAGGAAGGGCCCCCGCAGAGGTTCGTCTCAGCCCCTACCTGTGCTCTTCCTATACACAAGCGCTACTACTATAGGAGGGGTATGACCTCTTATCCTCCCACCAGAAATAGGAAGGTAGACTTACAAGTACAAAGCCCTGACATTCTGGACCGGGTTTTGATGACGTAACCGGAGGAGCGCTTTTTGTTAGAATAAGTTGATCACAAGGTATTCCACTACTGCGACCCCCAGCGATTAGCTGTAATGATTGGAGAAATAAGTCTGAAGTGCAGCGCCTCCGCAGGAGAGATAAAGCATTACACCGATTCCATTGAAATCATTGGGCTCTGTTTGTAATGCTTGGGACGTGTTGGGTCCTCCAGAGTCTGGGGTGCCCTTTGTGGCTGCTCTATACTCTAGCTAATAGATTAGGAGTCTGAACTGGGGACCCCCCTCTAGTAACTCACAATTTCCTAATAGGCTATTTGAAAATGGAGTTTGTAAACCAGACAATCCCTTTAACCTCAAAGGAGTTCTACTTATACCTGCATGGTGTTAAGGTTGTTGGTGCCTGAATAGGATGTGACGATCCCCGTGTGCTGGGGCTGGGTGATTATGACCTAAATCAAAATCGCGATTAATTAAACAAGTAACCTCGATTACAATTAATAAATAATTTTAAGCCACACCTCTTTTGTATGCCACACCCCCTATTTGCATGCCACACCCTTTTATTTATTTAGATCCCCTGAGTCTGCTGTATACTACTGTATATAATATACCCCCTGACACTGCCCCTCCCACAGTATAATGCCCCCGTAGCTGCCCACACACAGTATAATGTCCCTATTGCTGGCCCCTCACAGTATGATGCCCCCATACAGCCCCATTAGTGCCTAATAAAATAATCACTCACCTAACCCTGTTCCAGCGACAAGGATCAGTCTCTGTGGCTCGGTGCATAATTTCCGGTTCCGCTGCCCTTCTGGCATATACCGGCGTTTCAGGCATCCTCAATGCCCATCCGGGCATTGTTTGAGGCTAAACGAGAAAGAAATGAGGTGGGCATTGAGGACTGTGTGCACTGATAAGCTGCCTGAAATGCCGGAATACGACAGAAGTTCAGCGGACTTAATACATGCGCGCTCAGCTGCTCAAAGCTCCGCACAGGACGGGCGAGGCAGTGACCTCACCACTCCTGTCTACGCTGAGCCGTAAGCGGCAAGTGTTAGGCCCCATGCACACGGCAGTAAAAATTCTCTGTAATTGCGGACCATAACACGGTCCTATTGGCCGCGGACACCTTTCCATATCGCTGCAGATAGGTGTCCGTGCCGTAGAAGTGTACCGCAAAAGACATTTCCTATCTTTTGCTTTTTACGGGCCATGCTCCCATGTTTTGGAGAACGGGCCGAAAATCCGGGCCACGGCCTGCAGCCGTGCCCGCAGTTGCGGCCCGTTATTACGGGCACTGCCGTGTGCATGAGGCCTTATACAGTGAATAGTAGAGCAGGGAACTGACGTTCCCCTGCTCTACTATAGCATTCAACTGTATCTGCATCCTGAGGACGCAGATACAGTTAAAACTGGGAATAAAAATGAAATGCGCAAGGTGTCCTCGGTTATCTGCACTTAATTTTGGTTTCAGTTTTTTCAAATTGATTGCTCAGCCCTCCCCTGTACAGTGGTTCATCGTATTCTGGACATATTATGAGATGACACGGAAGAGACCATCTTGCATGGAGACGATGAATGGAAAAGGGGATGAGCAGCGACCACGTGTCGCAGGAATCGTGACCAAATTATTGAGAAGAATACAAGACATTCTGGAGAAGCCCGGTCCATAAGGTCTCCAGAAGTCCGCACCAACTTGACGCCACTTGTATCATATCTCAAGATTCTTCTGGTTTTGCGGGTATCACTCAATCTTCAGAAGACGTTCTGCTACAACGTAAGGTGATTTCAATTAAAACCTCTAGAACCAAACATGGTTTCGGGATGGAGTAAAGCCAGGGTTAGAGATTCCACATCAGGTACGGAAGTCTGGGTGGCCTCAGTGATTGTGATCAGCGCCCGACGTTACTACACGCAATTCTTCTACCTTCAGTCGCTCATTTTTACCTCTCATTGAACCCTACACATAGCTGAGCACTGGTATTATAAGTCCGGTGTACACAGTGCAAATATTCTGCTTCTCCACGTCTGGGCGACACGCAAGAGGTTAATAAGTGTGCGGCGTCTCTCATTTCTGGAATAGTCCATTATACACAGCACCTTTTTCCAACAGCTGTTTCAAGGGCAGAACTTGGCAGATCGGTAAACGTTTTAAATTAAAAACAGAAATTTCATCCTGGAACGACGGGACGGAAAGTCGCGAGATAAAAAACAAATGTATATATAGGAAGAAAAGGATCCAGGACGCCAAACTTCTCGTCCAGCATCTGATGATCCAGAAAAACAGTCCCAATGCTGGTTACTAGTGGAATCTGCAGATGGTCTGGAATAAGAAGGTGCTGGAGGCTGAAACCCAAGCACAGGGAAGTATCCGCGAAGGAAAACGGATCAGAGCTCGTGCTCGCGAGATCCAGAATACGGTGGTAATGCGTTTCAATGTGGACTCGCACATAGAGCTGTATAAGGGTTCTTTAGGGCTCATTCACACCAACGTGAATGGAGTCCGTGTGACAGCCGTTAAAACAACAGCTGTCACACGGACCCATGCATTGCAACGGGGCTGTTCACACTCCATGGAAACAACGGTCGTGTAAACATTCATTACTGGCCATAATGCACACAGTCATGTAAATCCTTGGAACCAGTAGGGGACTAAAGCTGGTCCAGACACACTGCATGAAAGTCAACCAGACCAGCTGACCTTCTAATATGTATCGGGTGGCTCCTCCTCTTCATCAGGGGATCGACTACCATGTTGGATTTCAGCATAGAGTCTGCTGCTCCGGGATTAGACCAGCCTGGACAATGCCATGATCCGGTTCCTCATTGTTTATACACAAAAATAGGAACATTTCACTTGACCTTGACCTCTGGTTTTACAATATTTCTACTAATTGTTCATAGTTTACAAACTGAAGTCTCGCAACTTTACGTGAATCTGCAGCTAATTTGTTGACACATTTAATGGTAGGAAAACATATGACTAATGACCCGAGGGAGCACGAGATGAAGCCGAGCTGAACGTGTTATTTAAAGGGGTTTTCCCCATCATAGAAAGTGAAGACCTATGGCCAGGCTAAGCCATCACTTTCTGATCATGGCGCTCCGACCCCCGCCGATCCTCAGAATGAAGGTGCTGCAGCCCTGATCCATAATATAACTGTGTGCATGATTGTTGGCTTTGTTTTAGCGCCCCCTAGTGGCAGGTGCTACAGAACTTGTGGTTAAGTAGTGTATTCGGATTAATAAATCATTCGCACATCTCAGACTGGAGCATCTTCCTCTTTGGAGTTCATTCACGCAGCTATATTTTCATTTCTTATTGAGAAAAGTAGGTTAAACTTTAATGGAAAAGATTTTGCTAAATGTTTCTTGTATGAATATGCGATGGTGTAAATGAGCTCTCGGACTCATGTTGGGAGGCTCCTAAACGTCACCGCGGCCTCCTCATAACATAAGACCATCGGATCCATGGTAGCGAGAGAATTACCGTTCACCGGTAGTGGAATTATTGTGCAGCGTATTACACGAGTAAATCTCATCCACGCGCGGTGGAAAGTGATGCAGAAAATAAACCGCGGCGCACGTCGTGCCAAGTTCTGCTGCCGAGTAGCGGCTTATTTGTAGCACATTTTGCCCATTGAGTTCAATCAGAAAGTCAAAATTCGCACGTAATGCCAAATGTTGTGGATTTTGTTGCAAATAGAAAAATAAATCTCTACAATTTCCACTTTACTCTCACCGCCCCTGAGCGACGCACCGCCGCTCCTCCGACTGGGATGACGTTACTTCACATGTGACCGCTGCAGCCAATCACAGATACAACCCGTGTGAACTTACCCCAACAGTAGAATATTCTAAAGCATTTTGGTTTTTAGTCACATAAATGTTTCCTATAAATCTCCTAAATGAGGGTTCACCCACTAACGTCGATCGTCTGCACTCATTAAACGGATCAATGATTGTGAGCATGAAGACAAACTATCGTTAGGGTTCCCCTACATGGCCCGTCCTGGGTCGTGTAAACGAGCGCCGATCAACGAGCTCCTTTGCTCCTTTCACAAGCTCGTTACTCCGCTCGCTCGTCCCCATAGATTATTACCATGTGGGCAGCGCGTCTCCCAGTTTACACCCCCGATGTGCTGCCGGCAATGATAATATTTTAGGTTTAGGCAGCTAAAACGATACGATGAGCAGATGAACGATCGTTTGCTTGTACATCAGCCGATCACTGTGTACCCAATCATTCCCCCGATCATTGGCCCGGACAGCCCCTTTACTGATATCATTGTCCTCACCATTATTGATGATGTTCAGGTCTATACTGGGTTTACACGGACAGATATGCGTCCATAAGGCGATAATTACAGGTCGATCGGCGCTGGTTTAAATGTCCCTTTACACAGGTCAATGTTACCTGTATCTAGACGTAAGATCGTAACTACAATTGTTGGGTTCCCATAATGTGGCAGCGCATCCTCTGCTTACACGGGGACATGTGCTGCTGACTATGAGGATTTTTAGGGCAGCATGAAAGCAGAAAGCAGCCGATGAACGAGCGTTTGTTGTATGTCGGCTGATCGCTGCCCGGTTTATACAGGGCAATGATCGGGAACGTATTGGTATGGCCGGCTGTACGTGGATGGTGGAGCTTCATCTAAACATACCATTATGTACGGTGCAATGTCTGATCGCTGGGGGTATCCATGTCAGTCTACAGATAGTGACTGGAGCGGGGGCCATGCATGTGAACCACCGCTCTATTCACACAAGGGGGAGACCTGCGTTCTCATGATCACCGAGGGTCCCAGCAGTTACACCCCCAGCGAGCAGATATTTATCACCTATCCTTGGGATAAGCAAGATGCTATGTGACCTATGGGAAAACCCTTTATCCCCATAATGACCGCCAATACTCCTTTTAACAACAGCCATTTTCGGGCTTTATGGCACTGTAGAATTAGCCCTGCTCTTGTCCTGTGCCATCCTAGAGCAGGTGCTCGTGTCCTGTGCCATCCTAGAGAGGGTGCTCATGTCCTGTGCCATCCTAGAGAGGGTTCTCATGTCCTGTTCCATCCTAGAGAGGGTGCTCGTGTCCTGTGCCATCCTAGAGCGGGTGCTCGTGTCCTGTGCCATCCTAGAGCGGGTGCTCGGCTGTCTAATGAATGCAACCTTTGATTGTGGTTAACCCTTTGACCGCCACGAGCAAGAGTGACCATGGCATGATCAAAGGGGGCTCCCATCTTTAATTGGGTCACTGGGTATCCTGGTGACCTGATTGGGGACTGAGGGGCCCCTGTGCAGTCAACCGTGGGGGGTTATCTGTACACTCCGCCTGCTGTCGGGGCGCACTAACGGCCTGTGTCATCGGGACACGGATCATAAAGTAGCAGCACACACAAGTCTGTAAACATGTCACATAATAGTCCCTCAGGGTGTGTTCACATCTGCGTTAGGATGGAAAGGTCTGACGGAACCCGTCAACGGAAAGGCAAACGGAAACCATAGCTTTCCATTAAAATTACCATTGCTATCTATCTCATATCTATCTATCTCATATCTATCTCATATCTATCTATCTATCTATCTATCTATCTATCTATCTATCTATCTATCTATCTATCTATCTATCTATCTCATATCTATCTATCTATCTATCTATCTATCTATCTATCTATCTATCTCATATCTATCTATCTCATATCTATCTATCTATCTATCTATCTATCTATCTATCTATCTATCTATCTATCTATCTATCTATCTATCTATCTCATATCTATCTCATATCTATCTATCTATCTATCTATCTATCTATCTATCTATCTATCTATCTATCTATCTATCTATCTATCTATCTATCTCATATCTATCTATCTATCTATCTATCTATCTCATATCTATCTCATATCTATCTCTATCTATCTATCTATCTATCTATCTATCTATCTATCTATCTCATATCTATCTATCTATCTATCTATCTCATATCTATCTATCTATCTATCTATCTCATATCTATCTATCTAATATCTATCTATCTATCTATCTATCTATCTATCTATCTATCTATCTATCTATCTATCTATCTCATATCTATCTATCTATCTATCTATCTATCTCATATCTATCTATCTATCTCATATCTATCTATCTATCTATCTATCATCTATCTCATATCTATCCTATCTATCTATCTATCTATCTATCTATCTATCTATCTATCTATCTATCTATCTATCTATCTATCTATCTATCTATCTATCTATCTATCTATCATCTATCTCATATCTATCTATCTATCTATCTCATATCTCTCTATCTCATATCATACATACCCATATATCATACATCTCTCTATCTCATATTATATACATACCCCATGCCCTCACAACATCTCCCCAGTACTTGGGAGCAGCCATTTGTTTGTGTATTTCAGGTTGCAATCTGTATACACAGCACTTCACAAACAGCATGGAAGTGTCGGAGCTTAAAAACAAACAATGAGAAGGAAATGAGAGGAGAAAGAAAATAAACAGGTTCTAAGGAGGTGAGAAAAGCATAAAATCCTCCATGTAAAATTGGCCGGGCCCTCTGACAACGTAAGGTCGACAAGGCCTGGCAGACCCTGAGCCGAGGACCAACACCGGGAGGAGATTTCTCTCCTTAATACCTTTGTTTCTCCAGGAGATAAGTGGCGCCCAAAGTGCTGCTCATCTCTTTTATTAATATGGACATTCAGCCAAGTGAAAGGTGAATATTAATGGGGGACTGAAGGATTGCCATAAAGAGCTAAAGAAGATGATCGTGCATTGATATGATATGTCGGACTTCTACATTGGTCGTATCTGCTGGACGTCTCGCTGGGGTGGATCTAAGTTGAGTTCCAGCAAAACTATTCCTGCTCCCCCATCCTGGGTATAAAAGTGAGAGTGACTGTATTGTTTTCTAGGGTGGGGGGAGCAGATATAGAGAGACCCATTGAGTCTCTGAAGTGCGGAGGGTGTCCTGCTGAGAGCAGCCCGAGGATGGGACAATTAGTGACATAATATGGTCTTTTAATTGTCCCAATGGCTCTTTGTGCAGGGTTTACAGCTGCCATAACCCCTCCTATATTGACAAAGCCCTCCATATTACTGCTGTATTGTCCTTAGGATTGATGTGTGAAAGGTATATGAGTGTGTGTTTGTGGGGGGTTTATAGGGTGGATTTTATCAATACCGAGTCCCAGGGGGTTACTAAAGGAAGCCAAAGACATAGGGTGGCTGTGGGATTGTTTGGCCAGAAGTCGTTAACTCCAGTTACCCCATACATGAGTATTTCAGTGGAGTATAAAGAGACACCTCTGGCGCCGCTATATCTGGGAGCAAAAGATCCATCATATCGGTTCTCGCCGATGGCAGTCCTGATCCGAAGGTTCCATACAGATGTGATTGTCAATGGATCCTGCTGATAAAAATGGAAGCTCTATGGCCAGATATAGACGTGTTGTAGCTGTTCTCCGTCTCCCAGAGTAAAGGTCCTCTGACACAGTCCGTCCTAGGCCGTGCATGCGAGCGCCGATCAACGAGACAGTGGCACTTGTTTGCTCCTGTCAAAAGGAGCTACGTATACTCGTTACTCTGATCGCTCATCCCCATACATTTCTATCATGTCGGCAGCACGTCTACCTGTATAGATAGATAGATATGATATACATAGATAGATATGAGATAGATAGATAGATATGAGATACATAGATATGAGATAGATAGATAGATAGATAGATAGATACATAGATAGCAGCCTCAGTCCAACGCTCTTCAACATCTACATCAATGAACTGGCCACAGCTCTGGAATCCTCCTCAGCACCAGGTCTCGCCCTCCATGACACCCAGGTGAAATTCCTGCTGTATGCAGATGACCTTCTGTTACTATCACCAACCGAGAAAGGTCTCCAAGACAACCTGCAAATCCTAGAAAAATTCAGCTCCACGTGGGCACTACCCATCAATGCCAAGAAAACCAACATCATGGTGTTCCAGAAGAGAAACTCAAAATCCCCCAGGCACCCGACCTTCACACTAAATAACGCCACAATCACAGCGACCGACAGGTACACTTACCTGGGCCTAGAAATCAACCAATCAGGAAGCTTTAAACAAGCCATAGAGATTCTGAAAGACAAGGCGTGCAAAACCTTCTATGCCATCAGACGAAAACTCTATCATCTCAAACCACCAGTGACGGTCTGGCTGAAAATCTTTGACTCCATCATCTCCCCAATCCTCCTGTATGCCAGTGAAGTCTGGGGTCCGGACACATACCCAGACTGGTCAAGGTGGGATTCCAGCCCAACAGAAATCTTCCACCTAGAATTCTGCAAACACCTTCTCCAAGTCCATCGGAGCACCTCAAATAGTGCCTGTCGGGCAGAACTGGGCAGATTCCCACTACACCTCACAATCCAGAAGAGGGCGCTATCATTCTGGGCCCATCTACACAGCAGCAGGCAAAGTTCCTATCACCATAAAGCCCTGTTACACCAAGGGGTCCCAGGTAAACCAGGCCCCCCAGAACATCTCACCCTGACCCGGCCTGAAGAAAATGTCACCCAGCGCGGCCTCACAAAAGCCGAAATCAAGAAGACAATAAACAAAGGCCAAGAGGAATATATCAGTGACTGGAGGAACGACATAAAGACATCCCAGAAACTGACAATATACCGGAGTCTACAGCGGGAATATAAACTGGCGCCATATCTGGAGAAACTGCCAAACCCCAGAGACAGACAGATCCTGAGCCGCTACAGACTGAGCGCCCACAACCTGCTCATCGAATCCGGGCGCCACAGACAGACCTACAAGCCCAGGGAGAGCCGACTGTGCCAACAGTGCGACCAGGAGGCCGTGGAGGATGAGGCCCACTTCCTGCTACACTGCTCCAAATACTCAGCAGTGAGGGACACTCACTTCAGGAGACTCTCTGATCTCTTACCGGACTTCAGCTCCATGGAAGAGGAAGAGAAACTCTACATCCTGCTGGGTGAAGAGGAAACCACAGTGGGCACAGCGGCACAATATGTCACTGCATGCCATGGACTGAGAGAGACATGATATGCCATGGACTTGTATAACCCCGACCCTAGATGTGTCCCTATCCCCAAGCCCTCATTCCCTATCCCTCATTCCCTTACTTCTTACTTGCTTTGGCAATGCTAATATGTATTTGGTCCTGCCAATAAAGCTTCTTTGAATTTGAATTTGAATTTGAATTTGATATGAGATACATAGATAGATATGAGATACATAGATAGATATGAGATACATAGATATGAGATACATAGATACATAGATACATAGATAGATATGAGATACATAGATAGATATGAGATACATAGATATGAGATAGATAGATATGAGATACATAGATATGAGATAGATAGATAGATAGATATGAGATAGATATTAGATAGATAGAGGTTTTTTTCGTTATAGATAGATAGTTAAAGGAACAGTGTCACCCAAAAAAAAAAAAATTATATCAGTTTGATGTTAGTGTTTTATTAAAAACTTTGTGTGTTACTTTTTTTTATTTTTTTACTTTTTCTTCCCTATGGGGGCTGCCATTTTTTTTTCCATTTCTGTATGTGTCGATTAACGACACATACAGACATGGAATACGGCAGCTACAGTCCCATAGGGACTGCAAACGGGGCCCGTTCCATCCACTATGGTGTACGCCGTCTGTGTGGGAACGGCGCATGCACCGCTCCCACACAGTCCAAGTTGAACTGAGCGCCGTCCGGCGCCATTTTCCTGTAGACCGGAAGTCGCGGCCGGACAGTAAGATTACTACTTCCGGTCGCGGCTTCCGGACTTGTGCACTTGGAGCGGCGGCAGCAGACAGAGCGGACGGACCGGAGGGAGCGGCGGCGACTGGAGCAGGTAAGTGATTTCTATGTATGTGCGTGTTTCAGTGTGTTTTACTAGTGTATGTAAACCTTCTACACTGTGTGTTAGCTCAAAAAATGGCGACACACAGTGTAGGAGGTTAGACCGTTCAAACCCCTCATTTCTCCCGGCACTAGCCAGGATAAAGGAGGGGGGGATTCTGAGAGCTCACTAGAGCGAGGGATTTTTTTCCAATTTTGCAGCATAAAGCAATGTGGTTGCTTTACCACATGCAATGCTGCAATTTTGGGAATTGCTCCATCTAGTGACCAGTGCTGGGAAATATTATAAATTAGAATCTAATTTATAATATTTCCTGACTCGTGAAAAAAATAAAAAAAATTAGAACAATGTTTAATCACCTACACACTAATTGTTTAACTAAAAAAAAAAATACATTTTTTGCTGGCAACACATTCCCTTTAAGAGATAGATAAAAATATATGATGGATAGATAAATATGAGGTACACAGTAACTGCTTTTATCACTATACTATCTTGTTCCTGTCATTATAACATACTGTATATATACAAACATACACATATATACCCACAGACATATATATGCACACACACACACACACACACACATATATATATATATACACACACACGCACACATATATACATACACACACACACACACATATATATATATATATATACACTACCGTTCAAAAGTTTAGTGTCACTTAGAAATTTCCTTATTTTTGCAAGAAAAGCACAGTTTTTTTCAATGAAGATAACATTAAATTAATCAGAAATCCACTCTATCCATTGTTAATGTGGTAAATGACTATTCTAGCTGCAAATGTCTGGTTTTTAATGCAATATCTACATAGGTGTATAGAGGCCCATTTCCAGCAACCATCACTCCAGTGTTCTAATGGTACATTGTGTTTGCTAACTGTGTTAGAAGGCTAATGGATGATTAGAAAACACTTGAAAACCCTTGTGCAATTATGTTAGCACCGCTGTAAACAGTTTTGCTGTGTAGAGGAGCTATAAAACTGACCTTCCTTTGAGCTAGTTGAGAATCTGGAGAATTACATTTGTGGGTTCGATTAAACTCTCCAAATGGCTAGAAAAAGAGAGCTTTCATGTGAAACTCGACAGTCTATTCTTGTTCTTAGAAATGAAGGCTATTCCATGCGAGAAATTGCCAAGAAACTGAAGATTTCCTACAACGGTGTGTACCACTTCCTTCAGAGGACAGCACAAACAGGCTCTAAACAGAGTATAAAGAGAAGTGGGAGGCTCCGCTGCACAACTGAGCAACAAGACAAGTACATTAGAGTCTCTAGATTGAGAAATAGACGCCTCACAGGTCCTCAACTGGCAGCTTCATTAAATAATACCCGCAAAACGCCATTGTCAACGTCTACAGTGAAGAGGCGACTCCGGGATACTGGCCTTCAGGGCAGAGTGGCAAAGACAAAGCCATATCTGAGACTGGCTAATAAAAGGAAAAGATTAATATGGGCAAAAACACACAGACATTGGACAGCGGAAGATTGGAAAAAAGTGTTATGGACAGATGAATCGAAGTTTGAGGTGTTTGGATCACACAGAAGAACATTTGTGAGACGCAGAACAACTGAAAAGATGCTGGAAGAGTGCCTGACGCCATCTGTCAAGCATGGTGGAGGTAATGTGATGGTCTGGGGTTGCTTTGGTGCTGGTAAAGTGGGAGATTTGTACAAGGTAAAAGGGATTTTGAATAAGGAAGGCTATCACTCCATTTTGCAACGCCATGCCATACCCTGTGGACAGCGCTTGATTGGAGCCAATTTCATCCTACAACAGGACAATGACCCAAAGCACCTCCAAATGATGCAAGAACTATTTAGGGAAGAAGCAGGCAGCTGGTATTCTATCTGTAATGGAGCGGCCAGCGCAGTCACCAGATCTCAACCCCATAGAGCTGTTGTGGGAGCAGCTTGACCGTATGGTACGCAAGAAGTGCCCATCAAGCCAATCCAACTTGTGGGAGGGGCTTCTGGAAGAATGGGGTGAAATTTCTCCCGTTTACCTCAGCAAATTAACAGCTAGAATGCCAAAGGTCTGCAATGCTGGAATTGCTGCAAATGGAGCATTCCAAGACCAAAGCAAAGTCTGAAGGAGAAAATTATTATTTCTAACCTTGTCAATGTCTTGACTATATTTTCTAGTCATTTTGCAACTCATTTGATAAATATAAGTGTGAGTTTTCATGGAAAACACGAAATTGTCTGGGTGACCCCAAACTTTTGAACGGTAGTGTATGTATATATATATACACACACACACACACACACACACATATTAGGGCTGGGCAACTATGACCTAAATCAAAATCATGATTAATTGAACATGTAACCTCGATTACGATTAATGAACGATTTTTTTAGGCCACACCCATTTGCATGACACACCCCTTATTTGCATGCTACGCCATTGAATTCATATGCATTCCCTGAGCCTGCTGTATACCACTGTATATAATATACTCCCTGACACTGCCCCACACAGTATATTCCAGTTAAGGAGTTAGGGACTCGCAAGTCTGGGGATCCTTGTCGTGGATTGCGAGCTTGCGTCCTTTTGGCCAAAATGATTACTAATACCCCAGGTATTTTTCATTATTATGTATATTCGCTTCTCTTGGACACAGCCGGGTCTTTGATGCTGGGAGAGCATGGTGTGTTGTTGTTTGGCATAGCAAGCAGGGTAGCCCGCTCTATGAACTATCAAGGCGTCACAAATAGGCTTCTACCTGGCTATACACGTTGTGCCTCATGACGTACACACTATCCCTCCATGTTTCACACACTTGCACCCCATTATCCACTTATTTCTATTGAGGCACCTCTCATTACTGCCCCCTATACTTCACTTATAGTATTACACTTGCACACACACTATTCATTTATTATTTCTTACTACACATCCCATGCACCACACACACCACTCCCCTCAAGACCAGTGGGAGTGGCTATTATTATTATTTAAAGCACCTGCTCACTCCTTCATCAGCGTTTCTGACCTGGTTGTGTTCATTTGTAAGTATGGCCTTTTTCGGTGTTTTTACAGTATATTGCCCCCATAGTGCTCCCCACACATTATAATGCCCCTATAGTTGCCCTCTGCACAGAATAATGGCCCTACAGCTGCCCCCCAACTGTGCCTGATAAAAGATATACATCCGTCTAGCAGGACATTTTCGAGCACTTCATGCTTCCCTCTGCTGACAAGCTTTATGTAGATGCGGATTTCATTTTCCAGCAGGACTTGGCACCTGCCCACACTGACGAAAGTACCAATACCTGGTGTAATAACCACAGTATCACTGCGCTTGATTGGCCGGCAAACTCACCTGACCTAAACCCCATAGAGAATCTAAAGGGTATTGTCAAGAGGAAGATGAGAAACCAGACCCAGCAATGCAGACGAGCTGAAGGCCGCTATCAAAGCAACCTGGGTCTCCATAACACCTCAGCAGTGCCACAGGCTGATCGCCCCATGCCACGCCGCATTGATAACACCTCAGCAGTGCCACAGGCTGATCGCCTCCATGCCACGCCACATTGGTGACACCTCAGCAGTGCCACAGGCTGATCGCCCCATGCCACGCCGCATTGATAACACCTCAGCAGTGCCACAGGCTGATCGCCCCCATGCCACGTCGCATTGATAACACCTCAGCAGTGCCACAGGCTGATCCCCTCCATGCCACGCCGCATTGATAACACCTCAGCAGTGCCACAGGCTGATCGCCTCCATGCCACGCCGCATTGATAACACCTCAGCAGTGCCACAGGCTGATCGCCCCATGCCACGCCGCATTGATAACACCTCAGAAGTGCCACAGGCTGATCGCCTCCATGCCACGCCACATTGGTGACACCTCAGCAGTGCCACAGGCTGATCACCTCCATGCCACGCCGCATTGATGACACCTCAGCAGTGCCACAGGCTGATCACCTCCATGCCACGCCGCATTGATAAAACCTCAGCAGTGCCACAGGCTGGTCGTCTCCATGCCACGCCGCATTGATAACACCTCAGCAGTGCCACAGGCTGATCACCTCCATGCCACGCCGCATTGATAACACCTCAGCAGTGCCACAGGCTGATCTCCATGCCACGCCGCATTGATAACACCTCAGCAGTGCCACAGGCTGATCCCCTCCATGCCACGCCGCATTGATAACACCTCAGCAGTGCCACAGGCTGATCGTCTCCATGCCACGCTGCATTAATAACACCTCAGCAGTGCCACAGGTTGATCGCTTCCATGCCACGCCACATTGATGCAGTAATTCATGCAAAGTCGGAGCCCCGACCAAGTATTGAGGGCAGATACTGGACAGACTTCTCAGTAGGATGACATTTCGGTATTAAAAATAATTTTTGAAATTGGGCTTATATAATATTCTAGTTTTCTGAGACACTAAATTTTGGGTTTTTATTCACCCATAAAAAGCTTGCTGTGCGTTTTCCGTAACTCCCACACACTACAAAGGAGAGAGCCGGGTTCTCCTGATTGGTGGGGGCCACAATGATGGGAAGTTTAGTCTTCACATAAAGATGTTATTGAAAGACGCACGGTTTTGCATTTGTCTAGTGATTTCCAGCGCGGTACATGCGTTACATTTACACGTTTCTCATCATCACATGTGATAACTTGATTTACATTGAGATCAGTTTGGTTATAATGCGTGCGGAGTGATCTGATTAGACGTCCATGTTTACATGCTGAATAATATCTGTGATCCCTGAGCTGTGAGTCTGACGCGTTTCATGGCGGACTGCAGCCGTGTAGACATGCTTAGGAAAGCACCGGCTTTGTGGTTATTTTATGTGTATTTTTCTTCTGTCTACAAAGGGGTGTCAGGTTTAAAATGCTATAAAATGTGTTAGAGTTTATGGACTTTAAATAGAAGAGTAAGTCACTTCCTCCAGTGAAACACAAGAAGTTTCCGTGTGCTCGGCTCCATGCTAGGAGAATATGTTTATACCTTCACAGGATTGTGTGAACATTTTATGTGCGGTTGCCAGCAAGGTGTGTTATAAGAGATTATTATGTTGTAGAAAACAATATGGTATGTGTGTACAGTGCTTAAAAAATGTCCAGAAACTGTGTTTATAAGCCAAGAGTATTCAAGGAGATTAGATAGATAGATAGATAGATATATAGATAGATAGATAGATAGATAGATAGATAGATAGATAGATAGATAGATAGATAGATAGATAGATAGATAGATAGATAGATAGATATGAGATAGATGATAGATATGAGATAGATGATAGATATGAGATAGATGATAGATATGAGATAGATAGATATGAGGTAGATAGATAGATAGGTAGATAGATATGAGATAGATAGATATGAGATAGATAGATATGAGGTAGATAGATATGAGGTAGATAGATATGAGATAGATAGATAGATAGATAGATATGAGAGATAGATAGATAGATAGATAGATATGAGATAGATAGATAGATAGATATGAGGTAGATAGATATGAGATAGATAGATATGAGATAGATGATAGATATGAGATAGATGATAGATATGAGATAGATAGATATGAGGTAGATAGATAGATAGGTAGATAGATATGAGATAGATAGATATGAGATAGATAGATATGAGGTAGATAGATATGAGGTAGATAGATATGAGGTAGATAGATATGAGATAGATAGATAGATAGATAGATATGAGAGATAGATAGATAGATAGATAGATAGATAGATAGATAGATAGATAGATAGATAGATAGATAGATAGATAGATAGATAGATAGATATGAGATAGATAGATATGAGGTAGATAGATATGAGGTAGATAGATATGAGGTAGATAGATAGAAGATAGATAGATAGATAGATAGATAGATAGATATGAGAGATAGATAGATAGATAGATAGATAGATAGATCTTTTGTATTTTCAAAGTAGAAGCTGTAAAGAACTTTACCCCTTTGAACACTCATCCTTCCTCCCCCTATACACCAGCAGACACCCCCTCCCCCCTATACACCAGCAGACACCCCCTCCCCTCCTGAAGCTTTTCCCCTATGTATTTAATAATATGTCTCCTATTACCAAAGATTAAACAAGTCATTATTACTCAAGTAAACGTAACAAACTCTGTGTTGTCCCACTACCCCCACCATCCACCACCCTGAGAGTCCTGGCTTATTTGACGCCCAATACCAAGGATGACGCTGCAGACGTGACCTCGTTATAACACGATATGATGTGGGACACAGCAAACGTATCTTACAATCGGAGAGGCTTCAGAAGTTCAGACCGCAGGGTAACATCCCTACGTTTTGTTGGCCCAACTTTCTAGGAACAGATATGACTAAGAAATGACAGAATAACGTTTTCGACGACTTGGTTGGACAATTCGAGGATTTGGAGAACTTCTAATAAAGCATCACTGGTATATAAGTAATTTGCGGATGTAAAGATATTATTGTCCTTCCTGTATCAGCCTCCTACAGACACTGAGCTCTCGCCTCATACATCTTCCAGTGGTTGAGCCTCCTGCATGCAGCATATTGAACTTGTCACCGCTGAATGGACATTTAAGATAAATAATTCCACGTTTGTAAAGCCATCGATCTTCAGAGAGGCAGCTGCACTCAGCCGGCCCCAGAGCTCTTCACAAAGACAAGAACACCAAGACCCCCGCATATTGATCCCGGCCCTGAGCCTCCCTACACACAAGGCCCCGCAGTCAATTATTACATGGACTCCTCCATCCCCAGTCTATGAGCCTCAGCATTGACCAGCAGCAGGACAGACCATGTACTACACACAGGGGGGTGGGGGGGCTCACTACGTCTCCCAGCGGTACAGACCATGTACTACACACTGAGGACACGGGGGGGGGGGGGGGTCACTACATCTCCCAGCAGTACAGACCATGTACTACACACAGGGGGGGGGGTCACTACATCTCCCAGCGGTACAGACCATGTACTACACACAAGGGGGGGGGGTCACTACATCTCCCAGCAGTACAGACCATGTACTACACACAAGTGGGGGGGCGGTCACTACATCTCCCAGCAGTACAGACCATGTACTACACACAGGGGGGGGGGTCACTACATCTCCCAGCGGTACAGACCATGTACTACACACAAGGGGGGGGGGTCACTACATCTCCCAGCAGTACAGACCATGTACTACACACAAGTGGGGGGGCGGTCACTACATCTCCCAGCAGTACAGACCATGTACTACACACAAGGGGGGGGGGTCACTACATCTCGCAGCAGTACAGACCATGCACTACACACACGGGGGGGGGGGGGGTCACTACATCTCCCAGCAGTACAGACCATGTACTACACACAGGGGGGGGTCACTACATCTCCCAGCAGTACAGACCATGTACTACACACAGGGGGGGTCACTACATCTCCCAACAGTACAGACCATGTACTACACACGGGGGGGGGGGGACACTACATCTCCCAGCAGTACAGACCATGTACTACACACAGGGGGGGGGGGTGTCACTACATCTCCCAGCAGTACAGACCATGTACTACACACAGGGGGTGGGGGTCACTACATCTCCCAGCAGTACAGACCATGTACTACACACAGGGGGGGTCACTACATCTCCCAGCAGCACAGACCATGTACTACACACAGGGGGGGTCACTACATCTCCCAGCAGTACAGACCATGTACTACACACAGGTGGGGGGGTCACTACATCTCCCAGCGGTACAGACCATGTACTACACACAGGGGGGGCTCACTACATCTCCCAGCAGTACAGACCATGTACTACACACAGGGGGGGTCACTACATCTCCCAACAGTACAGACCATGTACTACACACAGGGGGGGTCACTACATCTCCCAACAGTACAGACCATGTACTACACACGGGGGGGGGGACACTACATCTCCCAGCAGTACAGACCATGTACTACACACAGGGGGGGGGGTCACTACATCTCCCAGCGGTACAGACCATGTACTACACACAGGGGGGGTCACTACATCTCCCAGCAGTACAGACCATGTACTACACACAGGTGGGGGGGTCACTACATCTCCCAGCGGTACAGACCATGTACTACACACAGGGGGGGCTCACTACATCTCCCAGCAGTACAGACCATGTACTACACACAGGGGGGGTCACTACATCTCCCAGCAGTACAGACCATGTACTACACACAGGGGGGACGACGACTCTACATCTCCCAGCAGTACAGACCATGTACTACACACAGGGGGGGTCACTACATCTCCCAGCAGTACAGACCATGTACTACACACAGGGGGGGGCACTACATCTCCCAGCAGTACAGACCATGTACTACACACAGGGGGGGGCACTACATCTCCCAGCAGTACAGACCATGTACTACACAGGGGGGGGGGGGGGGTCACTACATCTCCCAGCAGCACAGACCATGTACTACACAGGGGGGGGGGGGGGTCACTACATCTCCCAGCAGCACAGACCATGTACTACACAGGGGGGGGGGGGGGTCACTACATCTCCCAGCAGCACAGACCATGTACTACACAGGGGGGGGGGGGGGTCACTACATCTTCCACTCATCACATTTCTTTTGTCTATAATTTATTGAACACATTTGTTGTTGCTTTTCTCTTTGCCGGTGTCATAGCGGTGTATCAGAGTCATTAACGTCATATAATGAGTGATAGGATTATATAATACGCTGATGATAAAAATAATGATGAAGGAATAACTGATATTATTAGTATTGGTAGTAATGTATCCAGCTGCGCTCAGGACCCCTCCACCCCACCCTGCCACCAGCTCTCCCTACAGCAACTGAGCCCAAAACTCCTGCTCCAGGGTCTATATAGAATCAGCCGCCAATCACCATGCAGAGCGTTGTCTCCTATTGGCTGTCCTTTATCAACAAATGGCTAATTAGCATAAAGTGCCAGTGTGTGATTGGGCAGGCTGCTTGCCTGTCACGGTAAGTGCCCTCCCCCTTTGCCATGGATCAAAGTCAGCAGGCTTGTAGCTGCAGTACAGAGTAGGAGCAGGATACAGTGATACATTGTATGGGGTCTATGGGGATCGTATGAAGACAGCCTGGATGCTGCGCTGTACAGGAGGGCAGGGGGTGCGCTGCCGGCTGCCGCTGGATTGTGGGTGGTGGGTGCAGAGGGCAGGATGTCGCTGAGGAAGGAGTGAGCTCCCTGCCTGGGGCTGCTAACGATGTCCCTATGGATGCCAGCCCCGTGTCCCACCTGAGAAGAAGGCTCCTGCTGCCCATTTGCACCATGCTCTTCCTCTGCCTCTATATGTTCTACTCCTGCGCCGGCTCTTGCGCCTCTTTCCCCAGCCCTAGCGCTCCGGCGCAGCCCGGAGTCCTGTCCCAGCTGCTCCTCCGACCAGAGCCCCGACCACCGGCTGAGGACACGGCGTCCATCAGCAGCTTCTACAACGGCTCCGGGAGCAAGAAGCTGCCCCAAGCCATCATCATCGGGGTGAAGAAAGGGGGAACCCGGGCCCTGCTGGAGTTCCTGAGGGTCCACCCTGACATCAGGGCTGTGGGGGCTGAACCCCACTTTTTTGATAGGAATTATGACAAGGGACTGGACTGGTACAGGTGAGACCCTAATATATACAGATATTCTACCTATAGAATTGTATTCAGAAATATTGATCTATTATTTTATTATCTATCTAATTATATATTATCTATTTATATCTCTCTCATAATATCTATCTATGTATCTCTCTATCTCATATCTATATCTCATATCTTATCATAATATCTATCTATCTATCTATCTATCTATCTATCTATCTATCTATCTATCTATCTATCTATCTATCTATCTATCTATCTATCTCATATCTATCTATCTATCTATCTCATATCTTATCATAATATCTATCTATCTATCTCATATCTATCTATCTATCTATCTATCTATCTATCTATCTATCTATCTATCTATCTATCTCATATCTATCTATCTATCTCTCTCATATATATAATTTTATTATCTATCTACCCCCTTAAGATAAAGCTACCCATAGTAGTAATAGAGACTTTACATCTTAATCTCTGGTGATCAAAACTAACAAAAGCCTCCAAAAATTTAAAAAATAGTTTAAAGTGTCGAAAGGGTATTCCATGGCAATGGCCGAATCTCCCGATCAATCTGTATAACGGCCTGTGTAGCCTGGACCCCGGGTGTTACCGGAGGAGATCCCATGTAAAACACTCATCCAGCCAGTGAAACCCTCTTCTTCTTCTTCTTCGTCCTTTTCCCTTGGGGTCTCCGTCTCCAGAACAAGGTCTTTCCTGGGAAGATAAGGGTGCAGGCAGGGGGTCTGCTTTGTACACATCCATAATGTATAAGGGCTCAGTCATGTAACACAGAGTGGGGTCACTCCCTCCCCGCACCGCGCAGCCCAATTATTATTGATTTGGGGGTTTACATGCGGTTTAATAGCTAAAGTGTCTAACAAAAATGACCAAGTGCCCCCATTATCCTGGAGATGAAAAGCGGCTGTAACCTCAGACCAGCATTACATCCCGGGTACATAGAGGGAGACCCCGGGCTGCTCTGATCATCATCTGGGGGGGGGCTGTTTAAATCCAATCTGTAGAGTCAGAAATTAAGCAACAATAAACTATTGATTTTATTTTTTTTCCTAACCACTTTATGTGTCCCTGCTCGGGGATCTGTCTATCACTCACCAGAGTGCGGCTCCCACATCCATTATATATGTAGAGTGGAGTTTATCAATTATACTAGAAATACCGGACAAGCAGATCCATGGGACTGCAACTTTTAACATTGAAAGAAAATAGTTTAAAAAAAAATAATTACAAAATGTTTGTACTTTCCTGGAACGGAATGAGTTTATATATATTTTATGTTTGACTTGTATCTACTGCTTGTTTTGGACACAAGAAGCGGCTTTGCGGCCATGAGCGCCGCTGGTCTGTCCTGGGCTTCACATCACATCAGGTTTTACCTGCCTGAAGTCCGCAGCGGGTGAGAGGTTTGATGTGCAGAGTTGTAGTGATCCCTATTGAGGATTAGAGGGTATTGCATGTCCCTGGAGCTGTTGGCCCGGAGAGGATCACATAATCTAGAAGAGGGCGTAGAACTTTTATCTCATAGGACACCAGTCAAATTATTTCTGCGTTAACCCATCAGACTTAAAAAAAATAATTAAAAAAAATTATTAACAATATATATATATAAGATTTTCTCTCAATCCAAATTAAGGAAATTAAAATTTGGCAATTTTTTTTTACTATTAAAGATATTTTTTTCCACTGATATATGTATATTTCTTATACTATATATATATTATTTTTTTTACCACTATATATCAATTAATTTTTTTTACTATTGTGAGATATGTATATATATTTTTTTATTTAGTTTTTTTCATTTTATTTTTCATTTATTTTACTATTAGGATTTTTATTTTTTTATTAAGACCTATTTTTTATGTATATATAATTTTTTCGTTATTCCTTATAGTTGCATATATTCCTTTGATTTTTCTTCTAATGTTTAGATGTTTGAAGCTTTTGTTTTTTTTACCAACACAAGGGCTTTTAACAGAGAAAATGTCATTATTTTTTTCTATTGCCCCCCCCAATAATGAGCCTTCACAATGTGCAAATATCCTAATATTCCCACAACATCTTCTTTTGAACTTCTATTCCTGACGGAGATCAAGTTGATCACTGTATACGCATCATCTCTAACATGCAAAGCTGGAGAAGTCGGAGAACATAAATATTTATTTGTGTTTTTTCTTTTCTTTTATGCATTCTTTTTTCTCTTCTTTAATCTGTCTTCAAAAAAAAAAAAAAAAAAAAAGATAGACTTGTTACGACACGGATGTGAACATTCATTACCACACACAAAAAAATGCCTTGGGAAGATTCTTTGTCATAATAATGTTTTTGTTCTGCCCTTTACGCTCAAAACCTTTGTACTCATTCATTGAAAAACTTTTGCCTACTCCCTTTAAGGGAAAAAAAAAAGGACAATTTGAAACCTCAACCTTTTCACATAAATAACAAAGAAATTTTCAGCAAAATTGAAATGGGATTCATTTATAGGAATTAGATTTAATTTTTAGAAAAAAACAACTACAACCTCAATGCCAGGCGGCTGCCTGGGCAGATTAAAGGGGAGGTAATGTTGGCATATTGTGGATATTAAAGCGTACGACACTCACGTAAAGCATCAGGTGTTCAGCCCAAAAAGTCTATAATTCACTGTATATGTGTGTAAAGATGTTCACAAGTGTATAACAGGCTGCAATGTCCCCCTCCTATTCTGTATAAATATGGGAAAAAAATACTTATAAAATATTAACAGCAAAAATAATAAATATATAAATATAACAACAAAAATCCCAAAACAAAAAACATTAAAAAATATAGTTCAGAAATAGATTTCTATTTTTTCATGAGTTTTTTTCTCTTTTTTATTACATATACTATTCATTTATCTAGATTGGTGTGTATAGCAGCCAAACATTTTTTGTCCTTTTAGTTTGTCCTTGTGCAGAAGTAACTTTTGTATATCATTTATGTGTTTACTTGATTCTTAACGCTCAAGTCATTTTTTTGAATACATTTTTTTGTGACCTCTTCTATTTCCATGTATATACCGTGGTCCAGACTATGTATATATTTTATGACCGGGAGTTGACTAGGGACGTTTTCCAGTGTCGGCGCAGGATTGTTGCACTTGTAGGTTAAGGCTGTGTTCAGTGGAGCACATGGGTATAAATGGTGGCCGTGATAAACCATACAAGGAATATGGCATTTTAACTCCTTTGCTGCCAGCTTCAGCCATCCATCCGTAACATACAGGAGCAATCTTTATTTTCCCAGACTCAGGTGACGGGCCGACAGCTCCTCATCCTCCTATCACAGCACAGCAGGGACATCATTAATGACAGCTCTTCATCCTCCTATCACAGCACAGCAGGGACATCATTAATGACAGCTCCTGTTCTAGGTGTTAGTCTCACGCATGTAGGGGGGATTTGTTCTGTACTGGGAGCATTCTGTGGTCTGCAGTAGATACAGTAACTCGTAGTCTCTCCTTCCATCTCCGCACCATAGCGGGGCCCCTGCTGGCCATAGACGCACCAATATTTCACAAGATATTAAAAGTAACGTGCGATAAGGCGGAAACAAAACCATTTACAACCTATACATATGTCTTCCCTCTGTTGAAAAATTTAGGACATATCTTCTTTTTTTTTTTTTTTTTTAACTCTTCCAAAATTGATGTGATGGGTAGATTTTGTGTACCGTGATGCATAATACGTCAGTGCTATATACAGAACATTGATTGGGGGTAAATATTTGCAGTAGTTACTGTTTCCAGACTGAGATATATGTTAAAGACGGACCCTTAGCATGAGGGGGGCAGAGAGGGGGGGACATTAAAATGCATTATTTGTGACCGTCCAGTGAGGTCAGCGGTATAAGACATTTATGTCAAGGAGGGGGCCAAGAACCTCACACTACAACCATTGAGTTGCCTTTGGCCAGATATATCACCGGGCTGGTTATTCCGTGTCTACAATTCCCAAAAGTCTCAGTATTATTATTCATCTCGCGATAAAGTTGTGTAATGTCCTATATATAATAAACAGGTGACCGCAGTATAGGTCGGGCTCTGGAACGTACAGCTTATAAATAACACTAACATTCATTCTCCATTCAAAAAAGTGCCGGATGATGTAAGTGAACACAAAGGAAAATCATGCCCCCTACTGTACAGTATAAGGAAAAGGAAAATCATGCCCCCTACTGTACAGTATAAGGAAAAGGAAAATCATGCCCCCTACTCTACAGTATAAGGAAAAAGAAAATCATGCCCCCTACTCTACAGTATAAGGAAAAGGAAAATCATGCCCCCTACTGTATAGTATAAGGAAAAGGAAAATCATGCCCCCTACTGTATAGTATAAGGAAAAGGAAAATCATGCCCCCTACTGTATAGTATAAGGAAAAGGAAAATCATGCCCCCTACTGTATAGTATAAGGAAAAGGAAAATCATGCCCCCTACTGTATAGTATAAGGAAAAGGAAAATCATGCCCCCTACTGTACAGTATAAGGAAAAGGAAAATCATGCCCCCTACTCTACAGTATAAGGAAAAGGAAAATCATGCCCCCTACTCTACAGTATAAGGAAAAAGAAAATCATGCCCCCTACTGTACAGTATAAGGAAAAGGAAAATCATGCCCCCTACTGTATAGTATAAGGAAAAGGAAAATCATGCCCCCTACTGTACAGTATAAGGAAAAGGAAAATCATGCCCCCTACTGTACAGTATAAGGAAAAGGAAAATCATGCCCCCTACTCTACAGTATAAGGAAAAGGAAAATCATGCCCCCTACTGTACAGTATAAGGAAAAGGAAAATCATGCCCCCTACTGTACAGTATAAGGAAAAGGAAAATCATGCCCCCTACTGTACAGTATAAGGAAAAGGAAAATCATGCCCCCTACTGTACAGTATAAGGAAAAGGAAAATCATGCCCCCTACTGTACAGTATAAGGAAAAAGAAAATCATGCCCCCTACTCTACAGTATAAGGAAAAGGAAAATCATGCCCCCTACTGTATAGTATAAGGAAAAGGAAAATCATGCCCCCTACTGTATAGTATAAGGAAAAGGAAAATCATGCCCCCTACTGTACAGTATAAGGAAAAGGAAAATCATGCCCCCTACTGTACAGTATAAGGAAAAGGAAAATCATGCCCCCTACTCTACAGTATAAGGAAAAGGAAAATCATGCCCCCTACTGTACAGTATAAGGAAAAGGAAAATCATGCCCCCTACTGTACAGTATAAGGAAAAGGAAAATCATGCCCCCTACTGTATAGTATAAGGAAAAGGAAAATCATGCCCCCTACTGTACAGTATAAGGAAAAGGAAAATCATGCCCCCTACTGTACAGTATAAGGAAAAGGAAAATCATGCCCCCTACTGTATAGTATAAGGAAAAGGAAAATCATGCCCCCTACTGTATAGTATAAGGAAAAAGAAAATCATGCCCCCTACTGTACAGTATAAGGAAAGATCGTCATGAAAAGCCACCCAAATGATTCCATATTATTGGCTCGGAGTGTAGTCGCTTCTGGTGTAAAGTTACAGAAACACTAAGAAGTTGTCGCTCTCATCACGAAGAGAACTTTATGTTTGTGCAGCGTGAAACCACTAGTCTTGGGTTACTGTCCACTTAAAAATATAGTGTTACGACTCCTTCAGAGAAAAAACAATTGTAACTAATGGGACCGATCAAAAATACAAAATTGGAAAAAAATTGTTTTCCAGCCAGAAATGGAGTAAAGCTGCCCATACATGACATGAGTCCATCTGCCCCCCCCATTCACGTACCCCATTAGCCCTTTTTGCTTTATGATTGCAGGACTGCTCGATTGTATAAGCAACATAGCGATAGTACTTGTTTTGAGGGGCCAAAATGACCACCAAAAATGAACGCTCCTTCCAAAATTTAACCGGCCTGTGTAGACACAATTAGATCGGATATATTGAAGAAGCTTAAAAAATGTTCTTGGCCTCTGGTCGTTGGCAGAACTGGAGTGTAACAGCCGTCTGTGGGAAAGGCGAATGTCCAATCCGTTATCCTGTGGGACAGTAGTTTTGATATGTGTGCACGGATGGATGGTGTTAAGGACGGAAATGTCAATGGAAAAACATTGTAATGTTCTGGTGGGGTGAATGTTGTGTCCGCGAGCAGCCTTTGGTGTCATATAAAGTTCTTGTACAGCGGAATCATAGACGCCAACAAAAACGTAACAACCACCGGAAATGACCGCAGTTTTATGTGTATGTTTAATATTGGGGGTAATACTGTCTGCAATTAAGGGGACACTAAATGTCGTAGTGGATTATATACATATCTATGACCATTGTCAGCCCTTTTGAATATTTTTTTTACTGGTTCCGGCGCAGTTGCCCATCGTTTTCCGTATTGTTTATTTGAGGAGGTGATTCTAATATGATATAAAATATATATTCGACAATGGGATAGGTCAGAGCGGCTGCTTTACACCTCTGGTGCCATCCACTATCCAGCAGAAGATTGTTGGGGATCCCGTCAAATAAGTCATGTCTATGGCCAGCTTGGACTGGGGGTACCACAGGTGTAAATACTTCCTTCGTGGTGTTGGCCTTCTCTGGGAATTGGGTTTGTCTTTGTTGAGCAGTGGTTTGGGCTTCAATATGGCCGCCCTCCACGTTGTGCTTGTAATGAACATACTCCTATTACCCTCCCTACTCCACAAACTTGATATATATGAATATTTATGATAATATATACGCCACCCCCCCCCCCCCCCCCCCATCCAAAAAATGTACTAAGAAGTCTTCCGGTCCAGTAATTCAACTAAAGTCTCTACACATCCAGGAATGGCTGATAACAGAGAATATTCTGCACTCATCTAGACAACAAATGTCAATACCACGTGAAGAGCCACTTTGCCCATTGTAGGGAAGGGTAGTTTTTTTTTTTACCTAACATTCAATGACTATACAGATTGAAGGACGCCATTTTGTAAAGCAACCTTAAAGAACTGTTTTGTTTTTTTTTGCCCCTCCCCCGTTTGCGGATGTGATAATAGTGTAATGTAGACATGTGTATTGACTTACCCGGTACTGTAATTCACGAAACGCCGTGGGGTCACGTGATTTGTATTCGGACTCCCTGCATCCTATATCATGTGCTGTAGTAACCGGAAGTCGTGCTCTCACTACAAGTCTATGAGGGCCTAGATGTGAGTCTCCTAGACTCGTATCAGGAGACTGACCTCCGGTCTCAACATATGGAGCTGTAGGATTTGAGTTGTCCGAATGAAGATCACGTGGCCTGAAACGGTGTCCCGTGAAATACAGCACCCGGTAAGTTAATACACAAGTCTACATAACATTTGAAAATGAGGGGGAGGGCCGGAGTGCTTCTTTAAGCCCT